>NC_087071.1:23378796-23545122 GCF_963678635.1 Symsagittifera roscoffensis | reverse complement strand
GTTACCTGAGACGAAACGAAACTTGACACAGAGCACCTTTGAGCATTTGTTGATCAGAAAACTAAAGCAAAGTGATTAGACACTCAAATTACTTAAGAATTATACACAGTTTGCATTTGCCCCAGATAAATTACCTTGTTCAGCGATACACTCGGATAATTAGGATTAAAAAGTATGTATTCAGTGCATGTTGGAAAAAGTCTTAAGAAACAAACAAGACTGCTCGTATCAGGGCAAAGTCTCGAACCCCAAATGAATGTTCTGACTGATTTTATAGTCTATGGAAATGTGCTCGCTTAGAAAAATAGATTGATGAAACTTTCGGAAAAAAAATGAACAACGTCAAGATTTTTTTTGGATTTTTTTTACAAAGTATCCCCTCATACGCCATGCAAAGTAGAAAGTGATAGCTTTTGCATGCAGGAAAGTATTAAGCAATCCAAATAGCATGACTCAATTCAATCTGGAACGATTTGTAAGACGAGTAAACTCCCAGACTACGCGTTTATAGCTTGAAAATATCGGGCGTTAATTATCCAAACTCGACCAAACTGGCAACCTTTAAGCCCTCATGATTTCACAAAAAACTATCACAGGTAAATATCTTTTAATTTTAAGCTCAAGACAAGATTACTTTTCAAATGATTTAAAAACATTCTGTCAAAAATGGCTAGTTAAAAAGTCGAAATTGGTTTTTAGAAAAAAACCCACCACGAGCACAAATATTCCGTCGCTTTCTTCAAAAATCAGAAAAGTTAGAAAATACATAACATTTTTTTAAAGTAAAATATATGAAAAATCACAAACCTTGTAGTATTAAAAAATAATGAAACTCAATCAAACAATTTATTTCGACTTCTGTGGACAAAAACAGTTGAGATTTTAAAAAATTTCGAAACTATTTTAGACAAAACTATTAAAAGAATTGAAAAACGAATTGAAAAACAGCCATTAAACTTAAAAGTTTGATTCGTTTTTTTTTATTTACGTGTGTAACCAATTACCAAAAAACTATCAGAGCTCTGACAAATCAAGAAGATTGATCGAAATCTATGGCATAAAACACACGCGTTCAGAATGTTTCCGTCCTATATTTGAACAGTCAGTACAGTATTTTAAAAATCAGTGCCATATTGGAGTCACTATAGCAATATTTGAAATATAGGTAGAATATTTGAAACACTAGTGCAAAATTTTTGCTAGAACAAAAACCAAATCAAATAAGAAATAAAAAATTGCATGTTAGCGTGATCATTTTTTCAAATGCGTGTTTTGTTCTTTTTTTTCAGATGTGTTTCATACCAGATAAGACATAGCTTACATTGCTTCTCGAACTGCGTGTCTCATTTTCTTCAGAAAATTTCTCGCAGCAAAACATAAAACTGTTGCTTATCTACTACTTAACAAGTGTAAAAAGATTTAAATGCCATTTCAGGCATTCAATACGTGTTTTTCAACGATTGAATTTAGTTTTTTTGTTTTTTTTTTGAGTTTTTAAGGATTTTTCAGGGTGAAGATAAAAAGTTAATTGAATATTAGTTTTTTCACTCTTACTTCTGTCCAGCTTAAACTACCTAGGTGACCCTACTTGCTTGAAAACCACTCCCATTTCAGCTCAACTTGGTCTTACTTTAATAAAAATTTTATTGTTTAGTGTCTGAGCTCAACTTTCCACTTCAAAAACAACAAAATAATTAGAAATAAAATATGAGCGTTTTTAAAAAGAAGAATGTTTGAATCCCAGAACGAATTGTGATCGGGATTGCGATGTGTTCATTGCAAAATTATGTGCATATTGCAAAGTAGACGGTTACTTTCCTTAGAATAAAGATTTGGTTTACCGATTAATTGAAATGTTTCAAAGGCATTTTTTCTCGGCGATAATCATCTACAATTTTCGTATCAAGTCCTACACTCTGTTGGGACGCTCGCAAAAAAACAGTAATGCGATTGCGGATGTGAGTTTTTTGCGTGCTGTATTTTAATACGAGTTGCTTTTGTTCCAACCTGTGTTGACAAAAAATCGTATCATACAATTTTCAAATATGAAAAAATGCTTATCATACTCTTTTATACAATTTCATAGAGCAAAAGTAAGTGTATGAAAATAGCAAATAAGCATTTTTTCATACCGTGAAACTTGATAACAAGCAATTCGTCCATACTCTGGAATTAAAATTTAGACTTTTTCATCAATCTTTTCATCCCCAAGTTGTATGAAAATAGCAAATAATCAGTTTTTTCATACTATGAATTTTTATAACAAGCAATTCTTCCATACTCTGGAATTAAAACTTAAGCTTTTTCATTAACCTTTTTATCCTCAAATTGTATGAAAATAACATGATAAGTATTTTTCATACTCTGAAATTGTATGATAAGGATTTTTTCCATTACTATGAAATTGTATGAGAAGCATTTTTTCCATAAATGAAAGTACAAAAAAATTTTGTGTTTCATCCAAAACACTTAACTAAGGAATTTTTGTCATAAGAAAACCCAGAGTGTAACTGACAATTACCACGCAGTTATTGATTTTAGTCATATAAATTAATTTTAATATTTTCACATGGAATTATATACCAAAAAAATTTTTTTGTATATGGCTAGATATTTTTCAGTTTGAAAACTTGGTGATTGAGAAAGAAAAGCCTTTTTTCTTTCCAAATTTATTTTCATCTTAGCAAGTAATTGAATCAAAAATCATATTAATGTTTTCAAAAAAAGACATTTTTTTCTGAATTTTAGATTTGTGGGTGAAAAATTTATCCTGGAATACGTTATAAACACAAAAAGTCATATTTTGCATGCAATTTTTTCAAACGTTTTTTATTTGAGCACAAAAACAAGTTTGCAGCCAAAAAACGGATTAAAAAATTTTTTACGTCAAATTTGTGTTTTTGTTTATGAAAATCTGCGTATCATACAATTTTCATAAATGAAAACTATATGATAAGCATTTTTCCGACCGAAATTAAAATTATGTTACTGATTTTCAAAATGCCCTCTATCTTGGATATAATTATTTAAATCTATTTAAAGTTACCCAGACACGTTTTTTGGTGATTTTTGAAAATTTTATTTTTTCTATGACAAAATGATTATCTTATTATTTTCATTCATGAAAACTGCATGGTAAGCATTTTTTTCCTTCGAAAAATTTAAATCATTTTTCTAATGACCAGAAAGCTTCAAAAGAGGCAAATAGACAAAAAATGTACATTAAAGGTTGTTAAAACACTTTTTCAATTTTGTATAAATTTTGTGTGATATGCATTTTTTCCATAGACTTCATATATGAAATTGTATGACAATATTTTTTTATTGACGTCAACCCGGGAAGTTTTCGGTTGCTGTTTTTATTAGAATTTTTTATAAATGAGATTCTTTTTCCGATAAGTTTATCTTTATCCATTTTAACCTTGAAAAATTTACTTGATAATTTAGGTTATTTTTTCCAGGCAATTTTTGATATTTACGCGACGTTATCAAATACAAATCATTGAGCTCAATACTTCCAATTGGGATCTCATTAACTATTCCCCCCTTTTGCAGAAGGCGGTGTTTCAAATAATTCAATGGTTAAGCATGTGTGAATTTTGTACCTCTAGTATCGAATATCCCAGGAGATTCGTTTTAGGTTCAAATTTCACTTATGGTTAACAATTGAACTATTTCATTTAGGCGCCAAAGGGGGGAAATATTTAAAGAGATCCTCTAATTGTGAATAAAACTTGTTTTTGTTTTTTGTGCAGGTAGTCCGATCAACTGCTGGTGTCCTGGCCACTTTGACAGCCAGTGGGTGGAGTATGCGAACAGTATCTGCTGGGTGCAGAACACTTACTTCCTCCCCTTCAATGAGGCACTGGTGGCTGGCAAGTTGAACCAGAGAGACACTGCTATATCCTACTACCAGTGGATTCCAGTCATTCTCTTCCTCATGAGTGAGCTTAAAACTGTAATATCCTAGGTTATAATTTCACAGAAAGTTATAATCTCAAATAATGTTTTATGATTTTTTTTTCGAAATTTGATGTATCTCAAACCGTAAAATTTCAGGAAGGTTCTATATTAAGAAATTTTTTTCTCCCAATGGATTCAAGTTTTTTGATATTTCAAAACAATTATGTTCAAGTTTTTTTTAATTGAATAGCGTGAGGCCTAAAATGATATTCAATCTTGCAAAAAAAACTTCTCTTAGGTTTCTCATTTTTGCTCCGAAAAGAAGAGTCTGCATTTGATCTATTGATTGATAAATTGTATAGGAAACACTATATCAAATATTACTGCCAATGGATTCGAGTTATAATCATGAGTAAAGTATTTTTTTCTCAAATTTATACTTCGGGTAAATTCTTTCTCCAGATAAAAATCTACTCGATGTTTATATTGTTTATAGTTCAGCCAATCACAAGGATATAGCAAAGGTTGTTCGTTCAGCGCGACTGAAGACAATCTATTTTTCCCCCACATTTTAGACTGAGTTATGTTGTTGGGGGTAAGCTTTTTTCTTGTGTCAGGCGCTTCCTTCTACTTCCCCTATGTTCTGTGGAAGGAGGCTTGTTCAGCTGTGGGACTAGACGTGGACTCTCTTGTGAGTGGACTGACTGCATTCGACTCAGCCATCAACCCAGAAATATGGAACAAAACTCTGGCTCAATCGGCCGGACAGGTTGAGAGGTATGAATGCCCGGGTTGACAAAAAATGCTTATCACGCAGTTTAATACATTTTCATTGACTGAAAAAACTGTATGAACAGCGCAAAATAAGCATTCTTCCATACTATGAAATTTTATAATCAACATTTTTTGCCACACTTAGAATTAAATAACAAACTTTTTGCCATACTTTTAATCACAAAATTTATTGAAAGTAGCGAAAGCAATTTTTGGTACTATGAATTGGTATGACAGGGATTTTTTCCATGCTAAGAAGTTGTTCGGAGAACGATTTTTCCATAAAATAAAAAACAACAATTTTTTGTTCCAAATTTTGTGTTTCATCCGAAAAACACTAGCCAACGATTTTCTGCCATAAGAAAAAAACCAGAGAGTAACTGGCACTTACCAAGCAGATAAACTACACTGCGTTATATTAAACGTGTAAGTTAAGGTTATTATATTGGCAGTTACCACGCAGATAAGCAGCCTTTGGTGACATTAGCCATGTATATTGTTGTTATTTTTTCGCGCAGACTTTTATACCAAAAACGTAACCTTTTGCATGCGGCTAGAAAATTTTCACTTTGAGCTTTTTAGTGATTGAAGAAAGAGGCCTGTTTTCTTAAAATTTTGTGCTTTTTCAACATTTGAAAACCAAAAATCGTTTTAAAAAAACATTTGCAAAAAAAGTTTTGAATTTTTTGATTTAAAAACTCAACAGGGACTACGATACGAAAACAAAAAACCAAATTTTGCATATTTGAGCAGAGAAAAAGTTTGCAATCAAAATAGGATAACAAAATTTTGACTTCAGATTTGTATTTTTTATTAGGAAAAGAGCATATCATACAACTTTCTTATATGATATTGTAAGACAGAAACTTTTCTGTTCTAAACTTTTTGTTGTTGCTTAAGTTGCTCTCATGTATCCAAAACTGGCACTAGTTTGCCTTGTTTACGCTTTCCACAAGCTAAGATACTTTTCGTAAAACACTTTCAATACTATTTCATACAATTTCATGGACTGAACAAATTGTATGAAGAGAGCAAAATAAGCATGTTTCCTTGCCATGAAGCATTATAATTAGCATTTTTTGCCATATTCCAGAATTAATTAACACGTTTTTTGCAAACGTTTTATTGCCAACCTTTTATGCAAAAAAATGGAAGCAATTTTTTGTACTTTGAAATAGTATGATAAGCGTTTTTTCTATGAAATCGTAGTAAAAAAATATTTTTCTATAAAAGATAATAAAAAATTTTTGTGATCCATCCGAAAAACACTAGCCAAACATTTTCTGCCATAAGAACAACCAGAGTGTAAACTGAATCGGGTAATATTAGCAATGTAGGTTAAGGTTAACATTTTTACACAGAGTTAGATACCACAAAGTAATTTTTTTATATGGCTAGAACTGTTTTTTTTTGAAAAGTAGACAAAAATTTCGGTCATAAAAAAATTCTGTGTAAAATTTGTAGTTACCTTGGAGATAAACAGCATTTGGTGACATTAGCCATATATATTACTGTCATCTTTTTTGCGCAGAGTTATGTACCAAAAACATAACTTTTTAATGTGGCTAGAATTTTTCATTTCGAGCATTTCATTGATTGAGAACGGATACCTAATTTTTTACAGATTTATGCTTATTAAGGTTTTGAAAACAAAAAGTGTGTGTTTAAAGGTGCATTTGTGCCTGATTTTCGATTTTTTCAATGAAAATTTAATCTGGACTACATTATAGAAACAAAAAGTCAAATTTTGCATGATATTAGTTTTTCGTAAATTACATATTTGAGCACAAAAGCAGGCTTACAATCGAAAACTGGATAAGAAAATTTTTTACCTCATATTTGTAGTTTTTCTATGGAAAAAAGCATATCGTAAAACTTCCTTAAATGGTGATTAAGTTGATATCATGTATCCAAACCGGCCACTAATTTGCTTTGTCTCCGTCTTAAAACAATTAGGATAAATCAAAAAATGCTTGTCATATGATTTCATACAAATTTTTGGACTGAAAAAAAATGCATGAAGAGAGAGAATATGTATAATTTCCTGCCTGTGAAGTTTTCTAAATTAGTATTTTTTCTACATTCTAGAATTAAATAACAAGCTTTTTGCCATACTTTTTAACACAAAATTTTTATGAAAAAAGCAAAGCAGCTTTTGGTACTATGAATTGGTATGACAAGCATTATTTCCATACTATGAATGTGAATGATAAACTTTTTTTCCTTTCAAAAATTCAAAATTTTTTCGTTCCAAAGTTTGTGTTTCATCCGGAAAACACTAGCCACCGATTTTCTGCCATAAGAAAACCCAGAGTGTAACTGGAACTTACCGAGCAGATAAACTGCATTAGGTTATACTAGCCATGTAGGTTAAGGCTAACGTATACTACAAAGGTAAATTTTTGTATATGGCTGAAAATTTTTTTCTTTTGGAAAAGTTTGGTGGTTGAAAAAAGTGGCCTATTTTTTTGTTACAAATCTCTGTGATATTTTAGCATATGAAAACACAAAATAGATAGTAAAAATCACTTGCTTGTAAGTTGTTGATTTTTTTGGTGAAAAACTCAACCTGGACTACGTTATAGACTGTAATGGAAATAGACAGAAGCAAATTGCAATCAAAAAAGGGAAAAAATTAACCTCATATTTGCACTTTTTAAATGAAAAAATGCATAACATACAAATTTCATATATGAAATTGTATGATACGATTTTTTTTGGCTCAATTTTTTTGTTGCCAAAGTTGCGTGCTTGTAATCAAAACTGCCACCAGTCTGCATTGTTTCAATCTTCAACCAAATTAAGATAACTTTCAAAAATAAATAAAAAAAATTGCATGACAAGCACTTTTTCCATAGTTTCCATATATGAAATTGCATGTTAAGCATTTTTCTTATATGGACATCAACCCGTGCGTTTTTGATTATTACCTCCACTTGAGCCGACAAATATAGGTTTGAATAATATAAAGATAGTAGTTCATTGTGCAAACAACGAAGAATTTTCAAAGCTATTTTGACAACAGTTGCCTCAATCCAATCTTGCATTATTGAGCTAACTATTGCTAAAATATTGCATGATTGAGCTAACTATTGCTAAAATAGTTTTGAAAATCAGCTTTCCTTGAGGTTAATAAAATCGAACCAAAAACACTAACAGAAAAAATAAAGAGCCGGTCCGAAAGCCGGTTTCAGTACGCACCAGTCCAATAAAAATATGTTGCAGAACGCAATCACAACATTTTTACTTGAAAGATTGGATCAAAAAATTGAGAAGCAAACTTTAGATAAATTTTTGCATTCTTGCTAAGCTTATAAGCAGAGGTTAAGTGAAAAATTGACTATTCGAAAAACAACAAAAAATAACTAGAAAGCTTTAATTAAATTGTATGAATGTGCACAATAATAAAGCCTAAGTATGCAAAATTGATAACAGTAAATATTATGGGATTGATGTTGAAAAATTAAAACCACTACTTTATCAAGTTTTCTTTTTCCGACTGTATTTTAGCACGTCAAGGTTAATGCAAACATCAGAATTCCTGGCAGCCTTAAGAAGCAGCTTTCGTTTTTCTGCTGCTGTTTGAGCTCAAAAAAAATTACGATAGAACATCAGTGGGTTCACAAGGCTCTAAGATGATGTTTTTGACTTGAAACTTCTAGTATATTCCAGTAAAATGTTAAAAAAAAAGAAATTATTTTATTTTACTATTTAATTTTATAACGTTGAAATTGTTCTTGAAATACTCAACTGTAAAATGAAAACAGAGACAAAGCAGAGCTTCACAAAACTTGGAAAACACAAACAAAGATAGAAAATCAGGCCATATCAACTGAGTTTGAAAAAAAATTGTAAAAGTTGAAAAGAAAAAAGTTGAAAAAAATTGTAGATACCAAATGCTTCACGCTTTTTTCTAGGTTTGTGTAGAAAGACAAATTCACTTATCAAAAAAAAAACTTTTTCAATGATCATCAAACGTCAAAACACGTAGTGCCGATGCCGAAACGTCATAACTTGATGCCGTTCTCGCAAGTATTTGCAAAGCGAAGCTTCGCCTTTGTGTAAAAGTTAGGCTGCATATCCAGAGGCAGGGTTAAAAATAAAATTTTACTAAAATGTGAGAAAATAACAAAACTTGAATTTCGGTGTTCAGTGGAAGTTTCAACATTAGCAAATGACCAAACGTTTAATTGGTTTTACTTTTTTCTGGTCTTGAGTAAAAACATTAATTTAACCATTTTCGGATCTTGATGTTGTTCAAATCGTTAATTGTAATGAGCACGCAGATAGAAAATTAAGAGAAATTGAGCCAAAAAACTGTTTAAAATTTTTTGATGTTAAGGTTGCTTGTTTTTGATTCAGCCAGTCAACTCTGTTAGAATAAATTTGTTAGATTCAATCAGCTCATTGAATAATCAGCCAGAAAGTGCATGGAAAAAGTGCATTTTTTCACTGTTTTATACGGATCGCGACAATAGTTGAAAGAATGATTTAGCAGAGTCAAAACACGATCGCAACTGATTTGACATAGACATGGGCGCTAGCGCACAAAAATTTGTCCAACATAAGTGCTATGCGCAAAAATTGAAGCAGTCAGTTTTCCAAAATAATTGCTGGTTGGAACAATCAAGTTGGAGCGAAAAAAAACATCTAAGCGACGAGTAAAGTTATAACATAATAAAGACCAACAAAACAACCTTGTACCGGTTGCACTTGCTCAGTTCATATAATTGTATCCGGTTTACGGGCTAGATGACAGAAAATTTATGAACGAAACGTAATTGATACTTAAAAAATAAGTTTTCTCTAGTTCAGTTTGAATTTTTGCTGTGGAAGTAACACAGGAAGTTTCGACTACAATTAATTTTAGCTTAAAAATTACAAAAATGTTTTTTTTTTATTTAACCAGCCAGACTCCTGACCCGATGGTTAATTATTTAAGGTTAACCGAGCTATGGCATTCATACAAATGCTCACCTTGTAAATTGCAGCGCACGTGCGATTTAAGCCCGCAATCATAAGACTGCTGGGCACCATCATTACCGAAGCGAAACGAACGCCACAAGAAGTTTTCGTAAGAAACTTTTTTCAGCGCTAACATTTGCGCGCTGACGGGATGCAAGCTAATAAAGGTCTCAAAAACCGGTTCATTATTGCAATTATGTACCGGTTAAAAATAAGAAAATTTTCTTTTCTTCAACGCATTTTAAAATTTTCAAGTAGCATGGTATCAAAAGTTAGTTAAAAATAAAAAAACAATTATGTTTTCTTGATCAAGTTTTAACCTTTTTAAGCAGCATGGTATCAAAAATTAATCAAATATAAGAAAATTTTGTTTTCTTCATAACCTATTTAAGTAGCCAACGGCGTGGAAAAAATTGAAACCTTCCAATATTTACCGGATAATGACAAGAAAAAATCTTTTCATGGTTGACAATAATTTGAATACTGATTTCTCTTGCCAAAACACACTTGAGTGGAATTCAGTGGTTTTAACGACAAAGTTTTGAAAACTGAAAGCCTGTGAATGTGTGCAACCCCATTTTTACGAAAATATTTATTTCAAAAGTAAGACGAAATAAAAATTACAGAAATTTTTTTCTATAATTTTTTCAAATTATACAAACTTGTGTAAATTTGATTTCGTTTTTCTTTTAAAAATATTATTTTCGGGAAACTGGGGTTGCACACCTTCACCGGCTCTTTTTTCAAAAATGTTGTCGTTACATGCACTGATTTGTATTCGAGTATGTTTCGGCAAAAGCAATCATTAGAACAAACTATTGTCAAAACATACAATTTCTTTTTTTCGTCATTATCCGGTAAATTTTGGTTCCAAAAAATTCCAAAAATTTTGGTTCTAAAAAAATTCCAGGTTCCAAAAAATCCCAGACTGTCGAGAAAATTTTTGAAACCAAGCTACTTAAAAAACTAAAATATGACAAAAAAAAATATAATTTTCTGACGTTTAATAAATTTTTCATACCAGGCTACTTAAAAGGGTTAAAATGTGATGAAGAAAACATAACTTTTTTTAGGTTTAACCGTTACATAATAACAATAATGTACCGGTTTTTGAAATCTCTGTTAGCGCACATCTGGTCAGCGCGCAACTGTCAGTGCAGGAAACACTTTTAAGCATTTTGTTCCATTTTAAATTAAAACTGTAGTGGAAAGTTCTTGTATTACTTGCACAGCAGCAATTTACACTGGATATAGAGAAAACTTAATTTTTAAGTATCTATCACGTTTCGTTCATAAATTTTGTGTCATCTAGCTCGCAAATTTGATGTACTTATACAAATTGAGCAGATGAAACCGGTAAATGTTGTTTTGTAGGTCTTTAATATGTAATAACTCTACATGTCGTTAGATGGTTTTATTGTTCCAACTTTCAAAGAAAGGGAAGATCATATAAGCTTGGAGTGGTTTTTTTAATCAGATCAATTTCAAAAAACTGTTTGCTTAATTTGGGTCTTGATTCCTTGGCCTACGTGGGCTGATCGTTTCGCGCGCACCACTATATTATCGTGACTGGTCGGTTAATTTGAAATAGTCTTGCGAACGTGCTTTTCATACTTTGATGCTGAAAGAGTAGAAGTAAATTTTACTCAAGTTATCCTCAGCTAGAAAATTGAATTAATGAATTGAGGCAGGCTTGTTGGTCTCGTCAACTTCATATACAACTTAAGTTTTACAATTAAAATTTGATTATTATCAGCCTTAAGCCAGTTAAAAGTCAGTCGGAACATTCAGAGTGTTTCCCTGATACGAGCAGCCTTGTTTGTTTGTAATTGTATTAGTATTGCTCCTCATTGAGAAAACTTTTCATGGTGCAAACCAGTTATTCATTCAATAGTTATACTTTTCACATGCAGCTTTTACAGTATCAGCAATTGTTGATTTCAAACAATGGTCGAAATCATTGGTTTTTAACGCAAGCTTTTGATTCCATATATAAGAAACTGATCCGATCCTTCCATTGTAGCTCTAACACAAGTGATATCAGAGAACTTAAGAATGAATCTGGTTTTGTTTAACCTTACAGTTTATTTTAATGAATAAGCAACTTCCAACTTTTTTGAAGCTGCCTTTTCCGACAAGAGGGGGAAAACGGTCCAAGACAACGTATTGAACAACCCCAAAAAGCTGGTAAATGATTAAACGTTTTTCTCCTTTCTCTACTGGTACCCAGCGCTGAAAATTCTGGTCAAAATGATTTTTCTTAGTGTTACATGGAATTTTTAAAAATAGAGTTTTTTCAATAGTTTTTCCAGAGTTTTTCCAGAGGGTAGAGAAACCCTCCGTTTTAAAAATTTTAATTCAAAAAATGTTATATTTAGTAATAATTTGTCGATTTTTTGAAACTTTGAGCAAAGAAAGAATTTCACGACACAGTCTCGTACTGCAGTATTTTGATCTGTAGGCGCTAGGTATTCCACTGCGTTCTCTACCACGAAATCTAACTCAAGTAACAGGTCTCAAAGCAAAGCGATTAAATCGTGCTTTGACAAGTCTCGGCTTCACTTCGACAAGTTTTATCTTGACAATTTTTAACCGCATCTTTAATATAATTGGTTGAAAAACTGCACCAAGTTTTTGTCATAGTTTTTGACTCAATTAATATCAATCAGATTTGTTGACACAAAAAATTACGGTCATTAATTTGGCGTTCACTATAAATCTTTTATCAGTAATAGTAAATAAGTGAAAAACAGTCAAGTAGGCCAGAAATAATTAAAAATTGAACATTTTTTTTGGATTTTTAGATACATAGAGAGCCAGCGAGAGATCAGGTCTGGATATATCATCGCCGCACGCAAGGTTAGTGAAGATTGAAATCGTAGTACAGTACTGATTTAAACTATCCGGACAAAACATATGAAACTATAAATTTAGAACAAAAATTCTCAAATTGGGCTGACTTTATGTAAAAATCACGAAGACAAAATTTGTTAAGATTTTCAACAATAATAATATGTTGCCAATCATTTTTTGAAACTCGAACCCAAATTTTACTACAAAAATGAATCATTTTGGATTATTTTTAGTCAATCAAAAATTACGCCAAATTTGCGTGGTCGATTACAGACATAATTAAATCAAAATTAGCTTCTTACATAGCCCAACAGACATTATGTAAGTTATTTTCTCTAAAAATTGGCCCTAATTGTTTTAAAATGGTTTTTAAATAGAAAATTAGTATTTATAGTAAAAATGACTTTTTTTTCTATCAAATAAAAATAAAGCATTTTAAACAATGTTTGCTGGGCCACATAAGGGGCTCACTTTGATATAATTATGTCCGTGATCGACCTAGATGTTTTGGCGTAACTTTTGACTGACTAAAAAAACCATCCACTTTTGGGTTAGAATTTTATGCCCGAACTTCAAAAAACGAATGGTAAGTTTGTCTTCATAAGTTTGTCTTCATGATTTTTACCTTATGTTAAACAAAATAGAAAAACGCTTTTTAAATTTCTTGTTAAATTCGTTTTATCCTGATAATCTAAATCAGCACTAGTAAAACACTATGAAAATTGTTCACAAAAACCGATCGCTCTCTGCATAGGGCTATTCTCAAGACCGAAGGCGTGGAACTTCTCAACCAAGCAATGCTCTTTAAACTGCTTTGAGCTGGTTGACTTTATCGTTTGTTTCTCTAATTATATCAATAATGACTGACTGAATTCTAATTGACTAGAAAAATTTCCTGCCAGCTCGGGTTTTTTGCACACCAGGTATACATACCCCTTCCTGCAATTCAACTTCGCTTAAACGATCGACGGCTGACTGATTTTCACGCTTGTTTTACTTCGAACCTTTAGACACTTAATTCTGATTAGCAAATATAAATTTCGGTTATTCGATTTTTTTTTATAAGGAATGATCCTTCTCGATCTGGTCAGAACCATGCAAAGTTGAAATTGAGAAGTGAGTCTTAATTTTAAGTGATAAGATAATCGAATAACATGAATGCTTGTTGTAATTGAGCAAAAGAGTTGCAAAAATTAACAAACAAAATCTTTTTAATTTTTATAGGCAAATTGAGTTTTCAAACCTGTTTTTTTTCATTTCAGGTAGATATGTTGTAATAAAATACGACTCTAGTTTTGGGAACTATAAAAAAGGCAGTTAGTGGAAATATGAAATGTATTTTTTAAAGTTGTCTATTACAGTAATCTCTTACAACAAGAGAAAGTTGAAAAGTGACATCAAAAAACTTCTTAGAAAGTTTAAAGTTCTGTTTAATCTTACATTTTTGTGATATGATACGGATTGGGGTAAATGAAAAAGCAATCACCATCCAAATTGTTCAAAACTATCAGAACATTTTTTCTGATTTCAGGCACTGATCTTGCCCTTACTTTCGAAGCCTGATGTAATGGTATTTGCAACAGCGTTGAAAGCAAAATCCATGTTTTGCTTCAACGCTGTTTTTCACATAGCGTTTTTTAAGGCTCTGGTTTTGTGTAACAAGAGACACAGTGGCTACTTGACTACTTTCTACCTGTGTCTGAAAGCAGTCTACGTGGTGAACATATTCTTCCACATTCTCTTCCTCAACTGGCTACTCGGATACGACTTCAACTACTACGGATGGCAGGCAAGCAGAACTTATATTATTCCGACCAAGATTATAAAAGTTTGATAAGGCCGCATAAGTATTAACACGCAATATTAGTTTAAACTTTAAAGAGAACAATTTATTTAGATTGATTTGAAGTATATTCACTTTGAAGTTTAGAAATGTAAGGCATGTTTAAGAAAATTTGAAGATCAATGAAACTGTTGCAAAAACTGAAACCTATTCATTATGCCCTTCTATCTTCAGGTGTTGAATTCGCGAGTGAGTGCGAGCGGGTACGAGGATGCGTACAGATCCAACGGACTGTGGGGTCCCGATTTTGAACAGACCTTCGGGTTCCCCCATGTCTCCCTCTGCGACTTCCGAGTCAGGGTACTTGGTTAGTATATTGCAAAAAACTCGGACATACAGAAACAAGGATAGCAGTTAACTGTGCAAGTAGCACAGATAGTTCCGACCATAGTCTTAAAAAATACGAAAAAACGAGTTTTTTTTCATTTTTTTCGTGGTTTGATAAAAGGATCTGAACGATAAACAAGAACTTAGGCATTTTTAACAGTCATAATAAAACAGGCAAATTGAAAAAAACGGACAAAAATGGTAAAACATTTTTTAAGAAAGTTTTCAAAAAATTTTTTTTAAAATTTTTCAAATTTTGTTTCTGAAAATTTGATCTTTTAAAATCCAACAGGGCTCTAAAAATTCCAAAACTTAAATCTACTCGAAAAAAAAAATTTAAGGCTTAAATTAAGCTTAAATAAGTTTATGTAAGCCTACTCACTCGCTCGAAATTAGATGAAAAATCCATGGCTGAAAAAAATTTAATATGATATATCACTCAACCCAGTCCGATGATTAATTTTGGTATCTGACTTTGCGTGGAAAACAAAAAGAAAAAACTAAATACACCCGATTACGAAGTTTTCCCCCATTTTCAATGGTCGGAACATTTATCTTATAAATCATAAACGATTCTTTCATCATTAAAATAGCCATGTGCAGCTTTCTACAGAGAACTGATTTTGCACGCCCGGCTAAGAGCTTTATTGAAACTTTTGTAGGTTTTATTGACGTCGGGACGTTGCCTCAACCTCAAACAACGAGCTCCACTGATTATGGTGTAACTCAAACCAGTGATTTTTTGACTGAGAGCTGGAACTTCAGTCATTTCAAAATTGCACATCTTTTTAGCAGACTCATAAACAGCTATTATCTTATTTCTTAAACATTTCGCTGAAGTTTTAGAAGACCTTTATGACTTAAATTGGACTGATTTTTTTTGCAAAAATTGTAACTTGCTTTTTTCTGTGTAATCTGTTTTGGAAAATTTTTATAGTTTTTCAGTCATAGCACGATGCAATGTGATACAAGAACAAAGTTAGTAGCTAATGGGCGGGCGTTGTAGAATTGATCTTTTTATTCATATGACCTTCAAAAAAATGGCCCCTTCCGCAAAAAAATTAGCTTTTTAAAACTAATTTACAATTTAATCGGTTTTTAAGTGAAAAAGACCAATAAAAATGTGTGGTGTCTTACCCTTCTATTAACCAGCGATTTAATGCTTTAAATTGTCAGATGTAGATGATAAATTTAGTTGTAGATCTAAAAGTCCATAATTACGTCGCATCGAAAAATTGTACAAACTAAAAACAAAACTGCGGTTAATTTACTTTTGGACAGCAAAGCGTCAAAAAAAACTTCTCCTTTCATCACGTTGAATCTGGCCAGTTTTAGTTCAATCTTCAACGAACATTTTTTTGACCTATAAATTATTCAAAACATTTCTAAAAAATCTCCTTAAATGCTTAAATTTTTTAAAACTAAATGTATAAGTGATGCGACGTTATAATTCTTATTTATGAATATCGCTCGAACCTAACGCAAACATTGTGAACATAAAAAAACGATTTTTCTTTAAAGATTTGAAAATTAATGCCTTAGATGATAAAAATGCATAACTTATCTGTCAAAGTGACAAAAAGCAAAGTTTTTTTGTCAACAAATTTGTAATCTGAAGTTTTATCAACAGTTTTGTCTCATTCTGTTGTATTTTCTTACATATTTGAATATGAAAAATTTTAGGCTCTGAGCGTTGAGCAGGAAAATCAAAGGCATTAAAATGTAGTCGACTGCTGATCTTTTTATATTTGGTTTAAATTTTCAAAGATTTGAATAGACAAGCAAATTGGTCAGTTTTATGGTCTCGAGGCTGGATTTTAAAATAAACAAGACTGCTCGTATCAGAGCAAAGCCCTGAATTTTCCGACCGCCCATTAATTAGTCTCGAATAGTTTTTGGTAAATGAAATGTTGACAAACTATGAACTTTAGACTGATAACACCTAAGTGTTAAACTTTGATTCGTTTATGAAATTAATAAGACCAAATAGCTTGCCTCAATTCAGTTCTTACGTTTATGAGTGCGTATAAAATGCCGCGCATAAATATTTCGCCTATTGAAACAAATTTTCAAAGTATTCTTCCAGCGGCAGAGCCGCATTTAGTCTAGCGCAAGCATACTCGCTGGGCAATCTGAAGAGTTTCAGATCGATGTCCATACGCAGTCCATTTTACTAAAATGGGTATGAATAAAAAAAACCATCACGGGCATATATATATATATTCCTCACTTTCTTCGAAGATCGGAACAATAAACTTATCCTGTACAAGTCGCACAAAACATTATGACGATTATTTATGACAAGACAGTGCCATTATGATAGCTTTGACTTAAGCAAATGTTTCTTGTCTCAACGTTTTTTGAATGCTTTATTGGAGGTAGTTTTGTAGTTTTTCAGAGAAAGAAACCGCGGCTAAGCTTTCAGAATCCGCTGCTTTACTAACAGTCTCTATTTATACTTTCAAAATAAACTTCATAGTGACACTTAGCAAAATAACTATTCAAACTAAATTAATCTGACTTTTAAGCATTTTGTTCCATTTTAAATTAAAACTGTAGTGGAAAGTTCTTGTATTACTTGCACAGCAGCAATTTACACTGGATATAGAGAAAACTTAATTTTTAAGTATCTATCATGTTTCGTTCATAATTTTTGTGTCATCTAGCTCGCAAATTTGATGTACTTATACAAATTGAGCAGATGAAACCGGTAAATGTTGTTTTGTAGGTCTTTAATATGTAATAACTCTACATGTCGTTAGATGGTTTTATTGTTCCAACTTTCAAAGAAAGGGAAGATCATATAAGCTTGGAGTGGTTTTTTTAATCAGATCAATTTCAAAAAACTGTTTGCTTAATTTGGGTCTTGATTCCTTGGCCTACGTGGGCTGATCGTTTCGCGCGCACCACTATATTATCGTGACTGGTCGGTTAATTTGAAATAGTCTTGCGAACGTGCTTTTCATACTTTGATGCTGAAAGAGTAGAAGTAAATTTTACTCAAGTTATCCTCAGCTAGAAAATTGAATTAATGAATTGAGGCAGGCTTGTTGGTCTCGTCAACTTCATATACAACTTAAGTTTTACAATTAAAATTTGATTATTATCAGCCTTAAGCCAGTTAAAAGTCAGTCGGAACATTCAGAGTGTTTCCCTGATACGAGCAGCCTTGTTTGTTTGTAATTGTATTAGTATTGCTCCTCATTGAGAAAACTTTTCATGGTGCAAACCAGTTATTCATTCAGTAGTTATACTTTTCACATGCAATTTGTACAGTATCATCAACTGTTGATTTCAAACAATGGTCGAAAACATTGGTTTTTAACGCAAGCTTTTGATTCCATATATAAGAAATTGATCCCATCCTTCCATTGTAGCTCTAATACAAGTGATATCAGAGAACTTAAGAATGAATCTGGTTTTGCTTAACCTTACAATTTATTTTTATGAATGAGCAACTTCCAACTTTTTTGAAGCTGCATTTTCCAACAAGAGGGAAAAACGGGCCAAGACAACGTATTGAACAACCCCAAAAAGCTGGTAAATGATTAAACGTTTTTCTCCTTTCTCTACTGGTACCCAGCGCTGAAAATTCTGGTCAAAATGATTTTTCTTAGTGTTACATGGAATTTTTAAAAATAGAGTTTTTTCAATAGTTTTTCCAGAGTTTTTCCAGAGGGTAGAGAAACCCTCCGTTTTAAAAATTTTAATTCAAAAAATGTTATATTTAGTAATAATTTGTCGATTTTTTGAAACTTTGAGCAAAGAAAGAATTTCACGACACAGTCTCGTACTGCAGTATTTTGATCTGTAGGCGCTAGGTATTCCACTGCGTTCTCTACCACGAAATCTAACTCAAGTAACAGGTCTCCAAGCAAAGCGATTAAATCGTGTTTTGACAAGTCTCGGCTTCACTTCGACAAGTTTTATCTTGACAATTTTTAACCGCATCTTTAATATAATTGGTTGAAAAACTGCACCAAGTTTTTGTCATAGTTTTTGACTCAATTAATATCAATCAGATTTGTTGACACAAAAAATTACGGTCATTAATTTGGCGTTCACTATAAATCTTTTATCAGTAATAGTAAATAAGTGAAAAACAGTCAAGTAGGCCAGAAATAATTAAAAATTGAACATTTTTTTTGGATTTTTAGATACATAGAGAGCCAGCGAGAGATCAGGTCTGGATATATCATCGCCGCACGCAAGGTTAGTGAAGATTGAAATCGTAGTACAGTACTGATTTAAACTATCCGGACAAAACATATGAAACTATAAATTTAGAACAAAAATTCTCAAATTGGGCTGACTTTATGTAAAAATCACGAAGACAAAATTTGTTAAGATTTTCAACAATAATAATATGTTGCCAATCATTTTTTGAAACTCGAACCCAAATTTTACTACAAAAATGAATCATTTTGGATTATTTTTAGTCAATCAAAAATTACGCCAAATTTGCGTGGTCGATTACAGACATAATTAAATCAAAATTAGCTTCTTACATAGCCCAACAGACATTATGTAAGTTATTTTCTCTAAAAATTGGCCCTAATTGTTTTAAAATGGTTTTTAAATAGAAAATTAGTATTTATAGTAAAAATGACTTTTTTTTCTATCAAATAAAAATAAAGCATTTTAAACAATGTTTGCTGGGCCACATAAGGGGCTCACTTTGATATAATTATGTCCGTGATCGACCTAGATGTTTTGGCGTAACTTTTGACTGACTAAAAAAACCATCCACTTTTGGGTTAGAATTTTATGCCCGAATTTCAAAAAACGAATGGTAAGTTTGTCTTCATAAGTTTGTCTTCATGATTTTTACCTTATGTTAAACAAAATAGAAAAACGCTTTTTAAATTTCTTGTTAAATTCGTTTTATCCTGATAATCTAAATCAGCACTAGTAAAACACTATGAAAATTGTTCACAAAAACCGATCGCTCTCTGCATAGGGCTATTCTCAAGACCGAAGGCGTGGAACTTCTCAACCAAGCAATGCTCTTTAAACTGCTTTGAGCTGGTTGACTTTATCGTTTGTTTCTCTAATTATATCAATAATGACTGACTGAATTCTAATTGACTAGAAAAATTTCCTGCCAGCTCGGGTTTTTTGCACACCAGTATACATACCCCTTCCTGCAATTCAACTTCGCTTAAACGATCGACGGCTGACTGATTTTCACGCTTGTTTTACTTCGAACCTTTAGACACTTAATTCTGATTAGCAAATATAAATTTCGGTTATTCGATTTTTTTTTATAAGGAATGATCCTTCTCGATCTGGTCAGAACCATGCAAAGTTGAAATTGAGAAGTGAGTCTTAATTTTAAGTGATAAGATAATCGAATAACATGAATGCTTGTTGTAATTGAGCAAAAGAGTTGCAAAAATTAACAAACAAAATCTTTTTAATTTTTATAGGCAAATTGAGTTTTCAAACCTGTTTTTTTTCATTTCAGGTAGATATGTTGTAATAAAATACGACTCTAGTTTTGGGAACTATAAAAAAGGCAGTTAGTGGAAATATGAAATGTATTTTTTAAAGTTGTCTATTACAGTAATCTCTTACAACAAGAGAAAGTTGAAAAGTGACATCAAAAAACTTCTTAGAAAGTTTAAAGTTCTGTTTAATCTTACATTTTTGTGATATGATACGGATTGGGGTAAATGAAAAAGCAATCACCATCCAAATTGTTCAAAACTATCAGAACATTTTTTCTGATTTCAGGCACTGATCTTGCCCTTACTTTCGAAGCCTGATGTAATGGTATTTGCAACAGCGTTGAAAGCAAAATCCATGTTTTGCTTCAACGCTGTTTTTCACATAGCGTTTTTTAAGGCTCTGGTTTTGTGTAACAAGAGACACAGTGGCTACTTGACTACTTTCTACCTGTGTCTGAAAGCAGTCTACGTGGTGAACATATTCTTCCACATTCTCTTCCTCAACTGGCTACTCGGATACGACTTCAACTACTACGGTTGGCAGGCAAGCAGAACTTATATTATTCCGACCAAGATTATAAAAGTTTGATAAGGCCGCATAAGTATTAACACGCAATATTAGTTTAAACTTTAAAGAGAACAATTTATTTAGATTGATTTGAAGTATACTCACTTTGAAGTTTAGAAATGTAAGGCATGTTTAAGAAAATTTGAAGATCAATGAAACTGTTGCAAAAACTGAAACCTATTCATTATGCCCTTCTATCTTCAGGTGTTGAATTCGCGAGTGAGTGCGAGCGGGTACGAGGATGCGTACAGATCCAACGGACTGTGGGGTCCCGATTTTGAACAGACCTTCGGGTTCCCCCATGTCTCCCTCTGCGACTTCCGAGTCAGGGTACTTGGTTAGTATATTGCAAAAAACTCGGACATACAGAAACAAGGATAGCAGTTAACTGTGCAAGTAGCACAGATAGTTCCGACCATAGTCTTAAAAAATACGAAAAAACGAGTTTTTTTTCATTTTTTTCGTGGTTTGATAAAAGGATCTGAACGATAAACAAGAACTTAGGCATTTTTAACAGTCATAATAAAACAGGCAAATTGAAAAAAACGGACAAAAATGGTAAAACATTTTTTAAGAAAGTTTTCAAAAAATTTTTTTTTTAATTTTTCAAATTTTGTTTCTGAAAATTTGATCTTTTAAAATCCAACAGGGCTCTAAAAATTCCAAAACTTAAATCTACTCAAAAAAACAAAATTTAAGGCTTAAATTAAGCTTAAATAAGTTTATGTAAGCCTACTCACTCGCTCGAAATTAGATGAAAAATCCATGGCTGAAAAAAATTTAATATGATATATCACTCAACCCAGTCCGATGATTAATTTTGGTATCTGACTTTGCGTGGAAAACAAAAAGAAAAAACTAAATACACCCGATTACGAAGTTTTTCCCCATTTTCAATGGTCGGAACATTTATCTTATAAATCATAAACGATTCTTTCATCATTAAAATAGCCATGTGCAGCTTTCTACAGAGAACTGATTTTGCACGCCCGGCTAAGAGCTTTATTGAAACTTTTGTAGGTTTTATTGACGTCGGGACGTTGCCTCAACCTCAAACAACGAGCTCCACTGATTATGGTGTAACTCAAACCAGTGATTTTTTGACTGAGAGCTGGAACTTCAGTCATTTCAAAATTGCACATCTTTTTAGCAGACTCATAAACAGCTATTATCTTATTTCTTAAACATTTCGCTGAAGTTTTAGAAGACCTTTATGACTTAAATTGGACTGATTTTTTTTGCAAAAATTGTAACTTGCGTTTTTCTGTGTAATCTGTTTTGGAAAATTTTTATAGTTTTTCAGTCATAGCACGATGCAATGTGATACAAGAACAAAGTTAGTAGCTAATGGGCGGGCGTTGTAGAATTGATCTTTTTATTCATATGACCTTCAAAAAAATGGCCCCTTCCGCAAAAAAATTAGCTTTTTAAAACTAATTTACAATTTAATCGGTTTTTAAGTGAAAAAGACCAATAAAAATGTGTGGTGTCTTACCCTTCTATTAACCAGCGATTTAATGCTTTAAATTGTCAGATGTAGATGATAAATTTAGTTGTAGATCTAAAAGTCCATAATTACGTCGCATCGAAAAATTGTACAAACTAAAAACAAAACTGCGGTTAATTTACTTTTGGACAGCAAAGCGTCAAAAAAAACTTCTCCTTTCATCACGTTGAATCTGGCCAGTTTTAGTTCAATCTTCAACGAACATTTTTTTGACCTATAAATTATTCAAAACATTTCTAAAAAATCTCCTTAAATGCTTAAATTTTTTAAAACTAAAAGTATAAGTGATGCGACGTTATAATTCTTATTTATGAATATCGCTCGAACCTAACGCAAACATTGTGAACATAAAAAACGATTTTTCTTTAAAGATTTGAAAATTAATGCCTTAGATGATAAAAATGCATAACTTATCTGTCAAAGTGACAAAAAGCAGTGTTTTTTTGTCAACAAATTTGTAATCTGAAGTTTTATCAACAGTTTTGTCTCATTCTGTTGTATTTTCTTACATATTTGAATATGAAAAATTTTAGGCTCTGAGCGTTGAGCAGGAAAATCAAAGGCATTAAAATGTAGTCGACTGCTGATCTATTTATATTTGGTTTAAATTTTCAAAGATTTGAATAGACAAGCAAATTGATCAGTTTTATGGTCTCGAGGCTGGATTTTAAAATAAACAAGACTGCTCGTATCAGAGCAAAGCCCTGAATTTTCCGACCGCCCATTAATTAGTCTCGAATAGTTTTTGGTAAATGAAACGTTGACAAACTATGAACTTTAGGCTGATAACACCTAAGTGTTAAACTTTGATTCGTTTATGAAATTAATAAGACCAAATAGCTTGCCTCAATTCAGTTCTTACGTTTATGAGTGCGTATAAAATGCCGCGCATAAATATTTCGCCTATTGAAACAAATTTTCAAAGTATTCTTCCAGCGGCAGAGCCGCATTTAGTCTAGCGCAAGCATACTCGCTTGGCAATCTGAAGAGTTTCAGATCGATGTCCATACGCAGTCCATTTTACTAAAATGGGTATGAATAAAAAAAACCATCACGGGCATATATATATATATATTCCTCACTTTTTTCGAAGATCGGAACAATAAACTTATCCTGTACAAGTCGCACAAAACATTATGACGATTATTTATGACAAGAAAGTGCCATTATGATAGCTTTGACTTAAGCAAATGTTTCTTGTCTCAACGTTTTTTGAATGCTTTATTGGAGGTAGTTTTGTAGTTTTTCAGAGATAGAAACCGCGGCTAAGCTTTCAGAATCCGCTGCTTTACTAACAGTCTCTACTTATACTTTCAAATTAAACTTCATAGTGACACTTAGCAAAAAAACTATTCAAACTAAATTAATCTGACGAGTCAAAAGCTGGCACTAGTTTTTCTTGATATTTAAAGATATTTTAGGAATTAATTTTTTTTTCAAATCAAGCTGAAAAGACTTGAAAACCTTTTAATTCTCGTAAATATATTTTTTGCTTGACTCTAATCAGGATTCTTGAAAAAGTTAGAAGGCAAGTGAAGCAATTCGAGTGTTTCGATGGGCGCCTTAGAGCAAAAAACGTCAGCAGTAAGACCGAAAAAAGAGAGTCAAATGTTTTTTGATACCTGTTTTTGCATTGAAAAACAAGCACTTGATCCTGGTTGTTTCTCGTATCTTAATCAGTGATAGTGACTTTGAGAGTGACTTCTATCGAATCTCTGAGAGTGGTCAAAACAACAAGCTTAGCTACTTTTTTAAAGCCAATATGGCGACACAAAAAAACTTAAATCTCCGCCCCTGCTTCACACAAATATCAGTATTGAAGTAGAAGTTTGATTAAAGTTATAAAAAACACCTTCTAAAGATTAATCGTTGGGGAAAACTTTCACTATTGGGGAGAAATGTAAAACATCTTAGAATGTGCTAATTAGGAGTTTGCTCAAAAGGAAAGTCTTAGGTCAAATAATTTGGTAAAGCTCTGTTGTTGTTCTAATAATTAAATTTTAACCGCAGACAAATTTATGGAAATCCATTTTCCCAGTTCTTGTCTTTTTGGAAAAATTGCACCAAGTTATCATCCGTTTTTTCAGACAAATTTGATTTTTTTGCGGTTTGGTTGTTGTTTTTTTTTCTCCAAATCACTTCAAATTTGTTTGCTTAAGTGAAAGTTTATTACGCTCTCCAATTACAAATGGTTAAATGGCGCTGAGAACGTCAGTGACTTCATATAGCTTTAAATCGCATTTAGTTTTGAGTTTCCAAAGTGACAATTAATTAACAATTGATCCAGTTTTCTCAAATTGTGTTACGAATAGGCGTTTTTTACGAATAGGCTCTTTCTTGATTTCATCGGCTTTTTTTGATTTCATCGGTCATGTTTTTTTTCTGAATTCAGGCCAAAAAGTTTTTAGCCTGAAGTGTCAACCTTTTATGTTCTTTTTGACATTTTTCACAGGAAACCTGCACCAATACACAGTACAATGTGTGCTTAACATCAACCTGTTCAATGAGAAGATCTTCGTGGTGCTCTGGTTCTGGTTCGTGTTTGTGGCCATCCTCACCTGCATCAACTTCATCATCTGGCTGACGAGGATTGTGTGGTGTCAAGACAGAGTCAATTACATCAAGAAACACCTGAAATTTCTACACAGGGTCGGCTGGGATGATCGAATCAGTGGTGAGTGAAATACAATTTTGAGCTATTTGAAATATTGATGAACATTTAATGATGATAAAAAATATAAACACCTAAAGAAACTTTAGCCTGAAAATTTAACAAGTTTTCATAAAACTATCTTAAAACAATTTACGAACATAATTGTTGGTGTTTACGGTTTTATTTAAAAAAATTTGCAAAAAATATAAAAGCACAAACGATTAGAAAATAAACTCATCTCGAGGCGTTTTCCATATAAATTATTTTACATTTTTTTTAGTCTAGTCAGCAAAATTTTGACATTTTTGTTAATTGATGGCAAGAAACCTGATATTTTTTTTATCATGTATTTTATTTATTATCAATATTTCACAATTATTATTTTGGTTATACAGCTTGTTATGATATTATTTATAAGGTGGCTCATCGGACATGGAGAGGAGATCTGTGAGGAAGTTCGTGAATGCCTACTTGAGATCAGACGGAGTGTTCTTGATTCGACTCATCTCCAGAAATACCAGCTCAATCATCACCTCCGAACTGGGTCAGACACTTCAGACACCTTTATCCATTTTGTTTTCATTTATCTTAACTCACAAGTAGCGGAACTACTTCAAGAAAGGGAGTGGTTGTTAAGTAGTTTAAGTTAAAGTATCATCAGTTTGTCATAGAACAAATCTGGACTAGAAAAACTTTAAATTGGTATTTTGATTTGATGACCGTTGACTATACTATTTGATGATATTCAAAATTTTGCATGCAAACTTGTTGTAAACATTTTAATTGTGGTCAGTCATTGTGACTATTTGTGGAACATTGAAAAAGAAAAAGAACAAGGTATTTGGGTGTTTTTTTTCTTCATTTTTTCAGGTACCACAAATAATCATCGGAAGGCGTCAAATGATATGTCATACCAAAAGCCTTGCACTCTTTATTCGATTGGCATTAAAAAGAGTCGAGAATTTACCTCAGTTTCGAGAAAAACCGGTTACATTTTTCTGAATATTAGTCTAATTTCGAGCAAGTCAGGCGAATCTAATTTCAAACCTTCGTTTAGAAAAATTGATCACTTCGACTAAAAAAACTTAATTTTTCTACCAATTTTTCATAAACTAGTTTTAGAAGCTTCATTTTGGCTGTTTGTGGCAACATAAGTTTTCTTAAAAATTAAGAATGTATTTTGCAAAAAAAAGAAAAATTTATTCGTTTTTTTTCTGGACAAAAATAATGTTCAATGAGCTCATTTCATAACTTTTTTGCGTTTGTTCCGCATCTCACCACGCACATGGAACGAAATTAATTTTAAAAAAACTAATAAACCTAGGTTTGATAAATATTTCAACATATTTTTGAAAAAAGAATGATATTTTAAAAAAATAAGTAAATAAATTGAGCTTTGTATGTTTTTTGAAAACTTTCTAGCATGCGGACCAAATAACTTTCTTAAAAAGACCAGATAACTTCTACATTTGAATTTGAAGAGATTTTAAGTCACGATAAATCAGCATTCAAAACAAGTTTTCATAAACTTCGCATTTTCAAACACCTATCATATTAGTAAAAACAATCATTGGGGTTTTTTAAATTAATTATCAGCTCAAGGCGTCGTGGTCCTTCCGAGGATAAAAAAAATGGAGTTAAAACTGTCTAGTTAGAAAATCAACAATTTGTTGAAAAAAAAACAAAAACAAAAAGTACAAATATTTTCCTACGAGTTTCAAGGTTGCTCCATAAACAACAAATGCTCAATATGAAAAAAAATATATCTGAAAAATATGAGAAGCTAAAATTTTTTCTTTGCGCCGTCTTGCCGCTAAAATGAAAAAATATATACAATGTTTGCAATTTCTCTAGTTTTTTTTAAAATAACACTGCGCTATTAAATAAGAACTATGAATATTCAAATAGCCACTTTGGTTTTGAGTTTTTATATAATCTGAAAGCTATTGATGTCCATTTTTAAAAAAAGATATTTTAATCGTGATTTTTATTTTTAAGTCTAAGATGGTTTGAATTTTGCTAATTTGGCCAATTTGAGACAGTTTAGGCGCAAAAGAGTTAACGCATAGCGTAGAATTAACACAGACAGAAAATTATTTTAAATGGAACGAGTCTGCTAATATCAGGGCATAGTAATGATCCGGCTGACCTATAACATCGATCAAAAATTTATTGATTAAAAAATGTTGTTTTTAATGTTTAAGAAAAAGAAAGTTAAAGTCTTAGTTCAATTTGGAATGGTGTAATCAGGGGCGGATCTAGGATTTTCTCGAGGGGGGGGGGCGGATTTTCGAAAAATTTTCCAAAATTTTGACGACCTTTTTTTTTTTTTAGGTCGACCAAATTGATTTTTCGAGCTCTCCCAAAGCACTGTTTTGCCCCTATTTTGGCAAAATTTTCTGCGCCGCAGGCAAATTTTTGAAAAAACAGTCAAAAAAGCCGTTTTTGGGCACTTTTTGAAAGATTTTGACAAAAAAATTGCGTTTTTTTTGGCGCGCGCTCCCCCTCAAAGTTGGTATATATTGGCGCCGAAGGCGCCTTTAGAAAAATTTTAGGGTCGGTCCGCCAAAAATGGATTTCTGAAAAAGTATCAAAGGGGGGACCCTTTGGGTCGGCAGGGGGTCGAATCCCTGAGGGGGGGGCGTCCGCCCCCCCCCCCCCCCCGCCCCCCCCCCTAAATCCGCCCCTGGGTGTAATTGTTCCGACTTTCGAAGAGAAAGGAATATTCATGCTCGGTGTGGTTTTTTTATTTAGTCAATTTTAGTTTTTGTCAGTAATAGTTTTCGACAAAATTTTTTTATCCCCATTGAAGATATTGCTTTGCCCTGATGTTGTTTACCTCTTATGCTTTAATACGAAGAAATATATTGCGCGTTAATTATCCCAATTTGAATTATAGCTGTCCAATTAGCTCCAATTCAAACAGTTGTCATTTTGTGGAAATGTTCGCACGTTAAACCTTTTAGATTTTCAACCCTGAGCATCAATATTTTTCAGACTGGAATAATATCGTCGATAACCGCTAGCTAAAAAAAAATCGAAAATTGTGTGGAAAAATAAGGCAGGCAATTTGGTCTTTTAAATGCATTATTAGATATTAAATACATCCCTTACCCCCACTTATTAAAATCCAGATAACAAATTATGCGCGAAGAGTT
Source organism: Symsagittifera roscoffensis (assembly GCF_963678635.1). NCBI lineage: Eukaryota > Metazoa > Xenacoelomorpha > Acoela > Convolutidae > Symsagittifera > Symsagittifera roscoffensis. The sequence continues at coordinate 23,517,121 of NC_087071.1, read as the reverse complement.
CCTTCCAAAATTTTACAAAGTTAAAAATTCATAAGTTTCGTCGACAATATTCAGGTGATCAAATTAATTTTGCGATATCTTTTGCGACATCAAATAGACCTTGTTTTACCATTAAATTGTGCTCTGTAGACAATTTTGTAAGAAAATGTTCTTGTTCTAAGAACGCCGTGTTCTCTCTCTCTCTCTCTCTCTCTCTCTCTCTCTCTGATCTCTATTTCTTTTCAAATTAAGTAAATATTTTGACGTGAATTAGCAAATAATTAAATGGTTGATCAGTCAAAAAAGGAGGCCGAAAATTCCGAGCCCAATAAGCATGCAAAATGTATTTCTTTCATACCAATCAGTTTTATTTCAGAATCGCAATTGTTAAAAATTCACCTGATCCTACTGTTTGAGTTCGAAGTCGTGCTAAAACAAATAGTAATTCATTTGAAAAAATTGCAATTATTTTTTGCATTTAAATCTGTTATCAAGCGCCAAAGTTTTGAGCGAAAAATGTACTCCCTTCTGTTAACACAACTTCAAATTTAAGCGCTTCCCCTTACTCCCTCCCCCTCCACTCAAAAAAATAAGATCAAGGGTTGGGGAAGGGTTGTGTGGGGGTGGATAGCTTTCCTCAAGCTGCCTTTAACAAAACTAGCAGCGCTTAACGCTTAAACTTGATCTCGAACAAACAGTAGCACAATTAAGAGTAATGGAAGACGGTTTCAGTTGGTTTCGGACTGTTTGATATGGTTAGTATTTCTCTCTGAGATCCAAAACAGGAGCACTTTCCACTTTTCTGTTCATATTTGGACCCAGAATTTTCCCTGCTCTTCCCAACGTGGCCATTGCAAAACTCCGTGCACGAGAACTGATTGTCGGTCCACAATATGAAGTTGAGGTTATTATGCTCTACTATATTATGATCCGTAAAGATGTAATCATTTTCTGACTGCTTCGATTCACAAAAATTGCCAAAAAAGATAAAGATATTGAGGTTGAGAAGTAGCCAATTATTCATATTTGCGCGATGATTAAACTTGTTTTATATTAATTGAATCTGACTACAGTTTTTATGTGTCCATTGTAATTTTTTTTCTAATTATGATAGTCATTACAGGTGGAAAATCAAATAAGAGAAAACTCGAAGCGAGATTTGCCGTATCTAATTTTTATTCCATCCATCGTTGTCAATGAATATTTAACAACTTGAATTATCGCGCAGATATTAAAAAATTGGCAGATTCTAAACCTCAACATTTTTTTTCTTTTTTTTTGAATTTCTTGCGATTCGAAAACTGTTCGGAATAAATTACATCTGTACGGATAACAATATATGAAAACTTGGCTGGTCTATAACTTCCTCCATTTTTCACAAAAGTTCATTGCTGGCTGATGTGCAATTTTGGCTTGTGAGTCTTATGATGAAAGAAAATGTTGTAGAGGGGTTGTAGAGGTTTCTTTGAAAAAAAAAGACTTTCTCTTCTAAGAGCAATTAATTTTATCTTACACTAATCGGTTCGGTATCTGTTTTTATCGTCAGTTAGTTATTTACAAATAGATTCCACTATTTTTTCTTTACAATATAATCGAATATAGTCTACAATATAGCCTACTTTCTTAACAATATAATCGAAACTTGTTGCCCTCAGACAGCAACATGGAAAATCATATCGATTGTGATCATTTGTTTTATCAAGTTTTAGATTAAATATAATCCAATTTAAATCAATTACAATGGATATTTTTCACTTTGCTTTTAGTTTGCGTCGTGGAAAGTTTTGCGTGAATATCTGCATTTATTAAATGATTAATACAAAAATTATGCAGAACGAGTGTACGGCCTAAACCATTTTTTTTGCATATTGCCCAACAACTCCATAAACGCACTCCATGAACCCCCAACATTTGTCTCTTCTTCTCTTACCCCGCCACCAGCCACCAGAACCGTAGTACAAGTCAAAAATGCCATTTTCGGAAAATTTTTGGTCAAGAATTTTTTTGGGATGTGATACCTGTCAAGTATAGTATTTTCATACAAAGTTACACGTAACAACTAAATGTCAATTTCACAATTATTATTTAAAAAAGTCACAAAAGCCATTTTTGGCCCTTTTTAGGAAATATTTAACTAAAAATTGCTCTGAAATCCTCCTCCTCTAAAAGAAAAGAAGTTTGTTGAAAGCAACATAAATTACTAACATCAATTGAGTAACAAACATCAAAGTTTCGCAGAAAAAAAATTGCATATTTAACAACAGAGAACCACATTTAGTTTAAAACGTGCAAAAGAATTTGTGTGCCTTGAAATTCGCATGTTCAAATGATAATGGATTTTTTTTGTCTTTATTTATGAATGTAAAAAAAATTGATTATAATTAATTTGCAGTGAATTTTATTGCATCTTTAAATATTAGCCGTATTATCCATTTTCAATTGATTATAATCGATTAATTTTCATTCATTTTTTTTCACGCTGACAATAAAACTCAAATTTAAAAGTTTTTTATTCATGGAACTCGAATGCGGAAGATCTTAGATTCCCTGAGCGGGAAGGAGACTTAGGAGAAGAATGAAACAAATTGTTTTCTGAATGATTTCAAGATGATATCAATTTTTGACTATGTAGACTTGAATATTTTCTCAAGCTTGAATTTTGCAAGAATTTTTGTTAAAAACAAATAAACGTAAACTGTTTAAGTAGACTTATTGAGTGCATAATTTATGATCATATTCATTTAAAGCTTTCTAAACTCAAGCAAATAAAAATATATTGCAGGCAAAATTTGTAATTAAAAGTTGTATAGTTTTTAGATGGTTTATTTCTCATATTAAAAAAAATGTAAATAATTTTTGAGCCAGAAAAAAGTCCACTATTTTGTTCGATGTTTTTAAAAGCAGACGCGTTTCTAGAACTTTCGTGCGGGGAGCAAATATTCAAAAAACAATTCACCTATCCCAAAGCGCCATGAAAAAACGATTTTTAAAAACTATCTGTGCCGTTATTGAGTTCTTTTTGGAACATTATAGCAAAAAAGTTTCGTTTTTTGGCGCGCTCCCCTTCGAATGTAGTATACCCTAGCGCGAAAGGCGCCTAAGCAAATTTTTAGAACTTATGAGCCGATTTTTGATGTCGTAAGATAATACCACAAAAAAACTATTTTAAGTTGTCAGGGTTCGATTCTCTCCCACTCTCCCTCGAATCTGGTCCTGCTTGAAAATTGTAAGCCGTACATCATCGGCGAGGCATCTGTGCCTCAAAAACATAAAATTTTGCAATTTTTTTTATAAAAAATGTGACTAAGTTTCGTATTCTGATCAAAACCACAGTGAATAAAATTCATGAACGTTTTCTGGAAGATTTCATTCCGTGGGAAAAATTTGCAAAATAAATTTTCCAAACATACAAAAACGACCATTTCCGATATACTAACTAGCTGAATACTTTTTGTATTGCCCACAAAACTTCTTTCTCTTTATTTTCTTAGTGTGGTACCCCAAAGAACTTAGTCGTTAAGTTGTGAAAGAATGTAGTGCAAATAGTGTATTTAACTAACTATATTTTCTCTTTTCAGTCCTGTGGCTGAGTTGTAGTTTTATAGCTTTTAACAAATTTATTGGACGTCCTAAATTTTGAAGTAGTTCTGACTTTCAGACCGAAAATTGCATTGAAATTGCATTCGAATTTTGAAAACTGAATTTGAACTGACAAAAGAGCAACGCAGAATCATTGCGCTTTTTCGGAGAATTTCATTTTTGCCTCATTTCCTATGACCTTGGTACACTGTGTGATATAATAGGTTTAAAGATATTTACATCACAATATACATCAATGTTACTGCCTTAGCAGTACCACAATCAGTAAAAAAAGGAAAACTATTTATTTACCCAAACCCTCATTGGACCGTCGAATATTAATTTTTCTAGAAAATTGGTAAATAAAGGAAATTTTGTCTGATAATCACGTTAGAATTAGTTACCATAAGCAAAGACTAGCTAAAAGGCCAGTTATGCTGTCTGTTTTAGTATCTCATCTCTATGATGATTTCATCACCCACCCCACCTTCAATTTCAACAACAGACCCCCACCAGTGCCAAGTGCACCCAAACCTATCCTAAACAAAGACCCCCTCAACGAACCCTCGTCACTAGAGGCCAAGGAGAGACTTCTGTTCACCCCTCCTTTGAACATTCCCCCTCCCACGTTCGAATCGGCGATGACAGTGGCAACACAACAACATCACACGCGGTCGGGAATCGAACTAGCAGGTTAATTATTAATTACCGAACTATTCATTGTCAAGGTTTTTGTTGGTTACTTGTACGTTGCCGAGCGTGTGTAGAAAATATTGCTTCAATTTTTTCAGAAAGTTTAAAAAACATTTTTGTCATAGGGAGGGTTTCAGTGTCTTCGATGTTAAAAAAGCTCGGACTAGTATTCAAAGAGAAAACTTTAGTCATTCCCTGACTAAATTGATCATCTTTTCGTTCATCGGAATAAAATCATTCAAACACCAGGGTAAATAATGACAGACCAGCTCCTAGAAATGTTCTAGAAAAAATAAACGTTAACACGATGCGCATGCTTTTCACGACTTTTAAGAAACTGTTAAGCCAGAAATGTTTGAAAGTGGCAGTTCAGTTTTTCATAAATTTATTCTATTACTTAGCAGTTAAGCATTTAATTTTAGTCCGACCAAATTTATTGTCTAAGCCTTCCCAAATCACTAAAAGCACGCTATTTTGACCAATTATTATGCGCCGCATACAGTTTGCTAATAAACAGCCCAAAAAAGTGTTTTTGAGTTTTTTTCTTAAAAATGCGTTTTTTGGCGAGCGCTCCCCCTTCAGACTTAGTATTCATTGGAACCGAAGTCCCCTTCAGAAAAACTTTAGGCTCAGTCAGCCAAAAATGGAGATCTTTAGTTCGGCCGCACCCCATTAAATGTGCTTCCGCGTGTTAAAATTTTTGTCGTTATTTTTTGACTTGATCGTTTTTACACAAAAAACTCAGGGTAATTGAAACAAAAAATAGCGTTTCTCAATTTCAGGAGATTATCCGCAACAGATGCAAATGGGACATTACATGAAGGAAAGCCGAGAAGTGTTGTCAGTGTACCCGAATGCAAGCCCCGCTAGGACCAACAGTCGCCAAAAACAGTCCGAACAATTTTGACTCGGAAGCCACTTTTAAACCTTTCTGATGACTTTTGTTGGTTTTCTTGATCTGCTTCAGCTAATTTTTAATTAATTTTAAAATTTCGAATTTGATTGTTTTTAATCCTGGAGCAAAAAGAAGGTTAAAAATTCGGAGGGTTTTATTCCATATTTAAAATAGAAAAAGTTCTTGATATGAGACATTATGTTCTTGATATTAAGATAGACCGTGAATTTGTGTTGATGAAGTTAATTTGCTGATTTAAGAAATCAATAGCAACGCGCTGAAATGACGAACTTTGCTCTTTTGTGCCGACTTTCGAAGAAAATGGCGGAGTTTATAGACTACGGGTGGTTTTTTTTCCAAACAAATTTCATTTTTAGTTAGTTTTTGACGTAGTTTTTTTTATATATTTTTTAAAATTTTACTGGTCCCTGTTATTGCGCAAAAAAACTGATTATTAGACAATGCACATGAGACTTCAAACTAATCAACTTGGATCAATTTAAATTTCACTTAGTTTATTTCAGTTCAAAAAATCAACTTTAATTGATTTTAAATCATTATAAATTCATTTTTGGCAACATTTTGATTTCACGTTCATACGGATTTTAATCAAAATAAAATCGATTTAAATCGGTTTCTTGCATTTTTAGCATTTTCGCTTTATGCAGATAATATTCAAATCGACTATCAAATAATACAGAAAATTGGAAATTTGATTTTACTGTATGCTTTTTAAGTGACTTTTCGGGTTGACTTGATATTTGAATTGAAAAAAATTACAAGTATAACTAATTTGTTAATTTTCTGCACCAAAAAAGACCGTTTCTAATTTGAGTTTTTTAGCACAGAGCAGAAGCTTTGCCATGCAAAAACTAGCCAGAAAAGGTCTAGAAAGCAGCTTTATAGAAGGAAATAAGAAAAAATATAAAGAAGCTTCGAAATAATAAAGTTTTCCAAAGTATGGGCTTCAAACCTGCAACCTCGAGAATTGGAGTCTTATGCCGAACGAACGCTTAACAACCGGTAAACACTAATAACAAATAAAACAGCTACATATGCTAACAAAATGCCAATGTTATGCAGCAAAAGTGGCATAAAACACAAATTGACACAATTTTGCAAGTAATAGTTTGGAATACAACAAACTGAAGACATCCACACTAATTTTGTGTGTAATAATTTTGAAAACATAAAGCCTTTTTATGAATATAAAATGCTTTTCAAAAATCTGCAGAAATATTTAAATAGAAAATTTCTGCAATCGATTGCTTATTATTGCTTTGCCGTTTGAAACAAATAGATTTTTTCGGCTCACTCAAGTTCGCTAAGGTAAAACATAGCCAATTGAAGATTGGAAAAGAGTAATGAACGCAAGTAAACACTTAAAAAAATCACAGACTTTGTTGAAGAAATCTCGTCTTTCGAATTTCAAAGAAACTTTCGAATTTCAAAGAATAAATTGGCGCCACTTGAGCTCTTTGATTTCCTAGAACGATTTATGCTTGGCGCTTTTTTGATAAATAACATTAACCCAAATTGAGAGAACTGGATCAACAAGTAAAGTTTTTATAAATTCCCCCTTTTGAAACTTAAAAAACGGTCACATTTTTCCTTGCAATTTCCCCGTTCGCATTTGGAGAGTGCTATTTACGTCACTTTCAGCAGATGGATTTCACTTCTACACAAAAAATGAGATAATAAGACAAAAAAATCTGAAGACCAGAGTAAGTGAGAAATGACTGCATTCATTGGCACTTAAAAATAACAATTTTGGCAACTACAAATTGCTAAGGAGCTATCAACAATTCTCAAAAAGCATCTCTAAGCTTATTGTTCCGACCATTTAAAAAATTGCTCTGATGGAGATTTCTCTCAAGCTCAAAATTTTGGTGAAGTTTGGAAACAAAAAACAATAATTCAGTTAATTAAATTTTGTTTGCGATTTTTATTAACTGCACTAAGTTGCGACATTCCATTTAAATAGATTTTTAAAAAAAAAAATCATTTTTTTCTCAACTGTTATATTTCATTTGAATTGGTTTAAGTATATACATAGGCTCCCGAAAATCATATTTTAAACACGATAAAATTTGCAAAACAAATTAAATTAGATCCCAAGTTTATCAGTGCGTGTATTACATGAAAAATAATTCAAATAGGTTGACGTATATCGAATTGTAGAAAAAACAAAAAAGGGGAACTGGAAATGATCAAACATTTGGATTGGAAAAATGTAGCAAAAATGTTGCTGAACCTTTAGACAGTTTATTTAACAGTATAAATATTAATTATTAATGTGTTTTTGGCTTCGGTTTCGTCATCTGTGCTTTCGCAATGTATATGTTTTAATTGAAATTCTGAGGTTCGTTGTTTTTTATTCCTGGTGGGTCAGGCGCTGCTTCTATTGTAGATTGTACTTGGTTGATTTATCGTTGATGTTTTGGTGTGTTCCTTTTATGATTTTGGTATTGTCTATTTGATTTCTATGAATTGTTCCTTTGTGGTGATAGGTAAAAAATTTTTGATGATATGTTTTGGTAGCTATTGTTTCTATTTGTATAATTATTGGAGTCTCTCGTGATCTGTAGTCATAATTTTTAATAACTTAATTAATGTTCGAGTAGTGTCTTGAACGATTGTTTGAAAAATTTTTGTTGCGGTTGTTTAAAAATTGCCTAGAACGGTCATTAAAACAATTTCGACTGCGGTTATTTGAATATGAACGATTTCTATTGTAGTTTAAGTAATTAATTCTGTTTTAATTTGACCTTGAATAACTATTCCTGTAATGACTATTGGGGCTATTAAACAGTTTAATTTTGTAAACACTTGAGATTCATTATTTCGCCACGTATCGGATTCGAACTTGAACCTCGAGATTTGGAGTCTCACGCCCTGCCGCTCGGCCACCGACAAACACTAGTCACGAATAAAGCAGCTACATATGCTAACAAATTGCCAACGCGATGCAGCAAAAGTGGCGTCAAATACAAATAGACACAACTTGGCATATAATAGTTTGGAATATAACAAGCTGAAGGCCTCCACGTTAAGTTTGCATTTGAAAAAATTGAAAACATAAAGCCAAATTATCAACAAATAAAGTATTTTCGAAATATTGTGAGATATATTGAGTTGAAAAATTTCTGAAAATGATTTTATTTTATTGTACCGTTGTTTGAAGCAAATAGCCTTTTCGGTTCATTTGATGAATGAAAAATGCATAAACTGTGTTAACTTTTTAGTATTCGAATGTCAAAACATGTTATCGAAAAGCTGGTACATTACTTGCAACTTGGGTTAGAAAAGAAAGAATAGTGGTTACCATTCAATTTTACTCGTAAATGGTAAATAAAGTCGAAATGACCTAACTAATCACTTTTTGTAAAACGCATGCTAACCGCAAGCGTAAAATAACTACTTTCGAATCATTTACCTCTCCGAAAAAACTTCCGTTCATTGATTTCAGTCGAAAAAAAATTTCGACCAGCCCTTTTTTAAATTTCGTAAGCTCCATATTGGCTAATCTGTTCATCAAAGAAAGATTATTAATGAAAACTTTTAAGCAAACTCAATTGTGGAAGCAACTTTATTAATTGTGGATTAAAATTATAGAATACAAATTCAACTCGAAAGATAGAATTCAAACAAAAGCTGATATGTGTTCGATTTATTTGTAAAACTCCATGAATATTCTGTCGTCTTTGGTAGATTCACTTAATTCTGAGATAGTGATTTTCTGCTTAATCGTCTGTGTGTTTGTTTGTTTTCTGCAGTTGGTTGGCTTTCATCTGTAAGTAGAAGTTTGGCTCATCGCTTCTTCTTCAAGGGTCACTAAAACACAGAGGTCGATTGTCTGAGATGCCTGTAGGCAGACTATTTGTTAGTCTAAGGGCACTCTCTGAGTTTTTCTCGTTAAGTGCTATTAATATAGAGCTTTTCAGTAATTCTTTTCAAACACTTCCTAACTCATAAACGACAACTAACTCTGTTTGATTTTGGAGACTGAGAATGTCTCGTGTGGTTTGGGGGTGTGTGAGTAGAGGTCTGTGAATGCCTGTGACTGTAGCAAGAACTGAATGGCCATCGACACTTCACTCGCCACTCTGTTCAAGTCGTCAGAGTCGAACTTGGGAACCAGAATCTTCTAGAACAAATCAACAGGCATATTAAACGATGTCTCATTGCATAAAATATTTTAAAAAGTTTTATTCCTGGTCCATTTTTCAGTTTAAATGATGGGGTGGAATTTAAGAACCTGAATAAGAACCAGAGTAATTAGGAAAGCAAGAGCTCCAAATCAAATATATCCCCCATAAATCAATTTGGTGAGCATATCAATCATTTGGTCAATGAATTCTCTTTCGCTCAATCATAATTCAGATTTTTGAAAATTGATATGATGCTTAAGATAAGCTGTTTAACATTTTTTTTCAGCAATTTTCAGTCAAAGTTTCACATGAAGAGTCAAATTTGGGAGCCAGATATTTATAGAACAATTAAACAGGCATACAAAATCACCTCCAGTATTACGTGTGCAAAAAATTTTGAATCTGGTTAGCTATTTCAAAATTTATGACTCCTTGGTACCTTCACCTCTCCACCCTCTCTCTTTCTCCACCCCCAACCCCCCCCCCCCCCCTTATTAAAACAGAATTGTGCAGAACAGAATTGTGCAATTAAGCATATACAAATTTTGTACCTTGCAACGAATTTGACCCAGTGTTGCAAAAGGGGGCCATAGTTGTGAACAAGATTCAAAACTTTACTTGTTTATGTTTCTGCGATACTCAGTTTAGTTATTACTATCAAATATGGGCACTGGATTTTTCGAAGACATGAAAAATTAGATGACGAAAATTTTTAAACCTAAAACCTGAAAAGCGTAAATTTTTTTTGCTTTCTTCTGTGACCAGACGTGACATCTGGAACCTATTTATTCTTACTTTTAGTAATTAGCAATTAATCTGACAAAATCTGCATTGGAATGATAAGAATAACTCATGTATGACTTCTCAGGCTAGTTTTGAAATGCTCCATCAAATGTATAGTATCATATTTAACTCTTAAGATGTACAACGGAGGCATGAAACACGCAACTATATCTGCACACGCTATGTTTAGAAAACATCAAGTCGATTGAATGAATGTGATCAATAAAGAGGACCTTACCCCGTTCGCTATTCTTGCCCTAAATTTGAGCTAAAAGCAAATATTTATTATTTGATTGTATAAAACATAGTCAACAGATAGCTAGAAAATTGCCAATCAGCTCAAAACCAAAACAAAATGATCAACAAATTTTTAACTCAGAGGCGCAACTGGGCTTTGCAAGCACAAGCGAGAACACGACAAAAAGCAGCTCTAGAGTTCTGAAAGTCCAAAAAGAAAAAGTAAAAATAAGACTCGAATTAGTAAAAATTCGGCGACGTCTCGGACTTGAACCTACTGCGCAGAAATCATGATTCTCACTCACTAACCACTCAGCCACCGACGATTACTCCATCACAAACACTAGCCACAAAAAAAAGCCGACAACAGATGCTAAAAAAAGAAGGTTCATTTTAAAACACTAGGTGCTCACTAGCGAAATAACATCAGCCGAAACCAAGCCAAGGAAAATTAACGCGACAAAATAAGCATAACATGAAACAAAAGAAATTGCTATTATGTTAATTCTGTTAATTCCGCTATTATGTATTATACAATTTTCATCAACAGAAAATACACTTAAGCATAACAGACGACAAAATAATTTGACATCTATTTTACCGCGAGGATAGGCAAAAGTTTGGACAGACACACTTAGCGCCTAACCTAATGGTGAACATTCTTATCTGTAGTTGCATTCATTAAAAAGGTAATCAAAATGATTTTCAAATCAAATTTTAAAAAAAATAGACAAACTTAATATAAATTAAACAAATTTCATCGAAATTTTGTTTGGCCAGCCCTCTCGGGCAAAAACAAGCGCCTATTAATTACTCTGAACTGGCATTTTTCGAACTCTTAAAACTTGACAAAAAACCAATAGGCAATTTGCCGTGAAACAACAGTTTGACTTAGAGCTCAAAACGTCAATATTTTCTCGACTTCACCCAAAAACCGTCAAAAAACAATATGTTTTAAGTCGAATAAAAAACCACCCCAATCTTAAATTTTCCGTTACTTTCGTCGAAAAGAGATTTATGATGGCACGAGACATTTCCATCGAAAACTATCATTTGAATACCAAGTTTCATCAAGTTTCAGTACTGAATCCTTAATTATTCCGAGTGTTCTGGGCGCAGACAAAAATTACCGAACTTTGTAGGCTAATAAAGGTTTCTTTCTCCACTTGAAGTGAACAATTGCCTCTGCTCAATCGATATTTCAGAACTGATAAAATTGGGCGATATTTTTTCTGTGACTACACTTTTCTTCTGTAACAATGATTATTTCCACTACGAGATCATTAGAATTGCAAACCGGACGTTTTGAAGCTTTTAAAACTCTTACTTCTGACCCTTACTTCTTTCGAATTCCAGTGATTATGTTCGGATAACCCACGAATTAAATCTTTGGTCTTGGGTCGATTTGATAAATTTGAAATTTGCATCACTTCATTCCAGCGGTGATGTTTGAAAGCATAAAATGGCATAAAATTAGGAATTAAAGCATTAAATTAGGAAATTTGCTTTATCACAAAAGCATCACCGCTGGAACGAAGTGCACTTGAATTTCTCCTGGATGCTTGCAAACATAATATTTATTAGAAATGTTTCTGGTTTTACAACTTACAGCATAGTCCGATTTCTCCGTTTCCTCTTTCGTCAGGGAGTGAACAAACTTCTGCGCCGTCAAATCTGAGGTTTGAAACGCGTGAAACCTTCCTCGGTTATCTTGCGCCAACTGCGACAAGAACGTATTGGCTACATTATCGCTGCAGTTGAACGAAATTGTGTGAATGGCAGGCGCAATTTTTGCTCTTTTCGAGGCTTTCAGTTCCATGTTTGAAGCGTTGTTTTCGCGTTCGAAACGCCATTTTGAAACTTCTTTCAGAACAAGAGAACAGCTTGAGTCTGGTTTTCCGTCTGTCAGAAGGTAGAGACCTTCGACTTCGGGATCTTTGTACGCTTCCTAAAAGTGGAAATGATTTGAACCGCAAAAAATTAATAAATAATGCAAATAAAATTTAAAAAAGTTTTTACAGGTTTTTACACGTTTTTTTTGCGAGGAAACGGGTTAATAAAAACAATTGGCATACAGAAAAAAAATTACACTGAAATACAGCTTATCTTTGAGAAAAGCTTAAAACATGATCTGAAAATTTAAAAAAAGGTACGCGGACGCCGTGAATAGAACCACGGGCTAGCCCAGTCAGGATACGTGATCTGCAGATTCAAAATTGAGCTTTCGAAAATGTGTTTTTTTTTGTGTACTAACTTTGAGTGCTTCCAAGGTGCATGTATTCCTAGCTGGTTTCAGTTTCGAAATCCAAATCACAGCATCATTACAATTCTGGTCCGTAGGCTCAACACACCCATAACTGTTCTCTGGGGAGCCCTGACTGTTGTTGTTTACTCTGTTGTTTGTTCTGTTGTTTGAAAATATGGATGCGTTTGAAACTGATTCCAGTTCCAGCTGGTCGTTCAGATTGTTTGGGTTGCTGGTTGGTTTCCAGCATTGAACGTAGTCGGAAAATGCGATCAAATTGAATCTAGAAAATTGGTTTTGGTAAAAAAATGCAGTACAGCTAAATTAGCTTCTCGCGAAATGTGTATTTCATGAGTAAAGCAAGTGTCAAGAAAACGACAAGGAGAAAATTTAATTAGAAGCAATAATTTTCTTGTCAAAACAAATGACTGGCTTCACTAAAACACAAAACTTTGTTTCGAGATCGCGTCGTCAAAAAATCTTGCTAGCATTACTGATTTAAAACAAATATGAAAAATTCGCGTGATTCCATTAAAAAATGCAATTAAGTTGAAGTAATCATTAGTTTTGATATTTTCAAAAAATATACATTTTGAAAATAAATTTAGCAGGTCGAGAGGTTCGATCCTGGTTCTTATGTTTTTCACTGTTGTTGTTACCTAATGTTGTTCTTCTGCAGCTGGTCCCAAATGAGAGACACCAGGTGTTGCTTGACAGTGTCCAGCTGCAGGGCCATAGATCCACTGCAGTCTATGAGTATGACCACTCGCTTTTCAACTATGGACCCAAAAACACGTCTGGATCCTGAAACAGACGGGAAAATCTATAGCTTTTAGGAAATTTTTCGGCCAACGTCTTAAATTTTTGAAATAATTTTGACCTTCAAGCTGAAACTTATTAGAAAATAGTTTTTTGAAGTTTCGTGTTTGCCTTTTCACCGGCCTTTTATCTGTCCTTTTATATCGAGAAATGCAGCTGAATGAAAATTGTTTTAAAGTTAAGAATGCAGCTTTAAAGTCAGAATGCAGCTGAATGAAAATTGTTTTAAAGTTAAGAGCTTGAAAATATATAGAAAAAATGACATCTGAAAAAGCGCAATCTTTTTGGTTTGCTCTTTTGACAGTTCAAATGCAATTTTGAAAATTCGGTTGTAAGTTCAACTCTATTTCGCTGTTTCAAGGTCAGAATTGTTTCAGAATTTTAAGACATTGTCCGATAAATCTGTTAAAAGATATATAAACCGACAAGATTATATACCAAAAATAACAAACTGACACAATTTTGCAAGTAGTAGTTTGGAATACAACAAACTGAAGGCATCCACACTAATTTGGTATGCAAAAAATTGGAAAGCATAGAGCCACATTATGTATAAATTATGCATTTCAAAAAAAATTGCGAGACTTATTTAACTAGAAAATTTCTGATATCGAGTTATTCGATGAATTTAAAAGTATCAACTGTGTTAACCTATTATTATTCCAATTTCAAAGCACAAGCTATCAAAAAGCCATAAGGGTGCTCCATAAGTGGCACCAATATTTGCGACTTAGGTGAGAAAAAAAGAAAAGTCGTAGTATAACACTAACGTTCACAAAAGTTTGCTTGGATAAAAACGGTGGTTTTTAGGTTTGTTGTTTTCGACACGCGTTTTAAAAGCTGAATGACTGAAAAACTTGGATCCCGGAATCAAAATGATCAGTTTTAGGCATATTAAATTCTTTCAGGCTCTTTGACCGAAAATGATATTGCCTACAAATTGGCAGATTACAAAATGATGCACCTTGTAGGAGCCACACAATCCTCTTGAGGTATCTCTTGAGTGCCTTCTCCAACTCCCCCTGGTAGTCCCGCAGTTCATTCAAGGTCAACTGCAGATGCTTCACAGCTCCTCCGATCTAAGACAAAAATTATTAATACAATGAAGTTTGTAAGCTGCTTACAAGTTCAAAAACAACCTATAATTTGGATATCAAGATCAAAATCATTTGAGTTTTTACTGAAACAGTTCTAGCTATAGAAAGTGTGAAAGGTGTAAAGCCACTTATAAAAATGAAGAAACAAAAAGAAAAATAAGGGGAAAATCTTTATAAAAAGAACTTATTATATAATTGAACAATAAGCACATGAACAAGATAAACACATGAACAGAACGATAAATACAAAACAAGAGGGTCCGAACGATTTCTCAAATCAATATAAACGCAATAGAGCTTTCTACTTCATTGCTCTTATAATAGAAACTGCTATAACTATCAAAATAACTATGAAAATCCTTTTTTTTGCAAAAACTTTTATAAAGAAAACAAACAAAAACACGAATAAAAAAGAAACGTTTTAACATGAGCTGTACAAAACATTGGAACCCTGGGGCCAAAGGCGTCTTTAGAAAAATTGACTAGATTATCAAACAATTGATGTTGAAAATTAGTACCAAATAGAGGGAACCTTTGGGTGGTCAGGGAAGGAATCTCTAAGAGTGGTGTCCACCCGTGTGGAACAAAAAATACATTAAACATCGAAAAGCATCAAAAATTTAAAAACACTAAAAATCAAAATAACATCGAAAACAGCTTTGAAAATTAATGTTCAAAAGAGTAACCTGTATGGATGGGAATATGCGACAGTAGATGGCCTCCACTGCCTTGCCCCCCAGTCCCATGCCGAGAGAGGGGGGCAGTCTCTCCTTGTCATGACTGCAGTCAGGTCCACTCACCAGTTTGTACAGGTCCAGACGCAGTTTGGCCAAGCCATACTTCTTCATCCACTGGAAGTAATTATTCGAAAGTTAAGAATTACAATCAAATCGAGAAAAAAATCAATTCAAAAACTAGGATGAATTTTGATACTTTTTCCATTCAAACATGAAATACAAGATCCTTGAGAGCGAGTTTTGGCAGCATCTTTGATGAACACTATTGAATTTATTTGAACAACAATTTTTAGCGTGGCATCGTATTTTGAACAATTTAGGCAGCATTTTCAGAGAACATTTATTTCATTAAAGTTGGGGATTGCGTGGCCGAGCATTTGATACGCATCAAATTTTAAATGCTAGACCCAAATCTATGATTTGCAAGCTGTGCGGAAAATTTTTCAAAAGAACCCTTTCGGATAAACAACCCATTTTCTCAAACTACAAAATTTTCCTGACAGCTATAACTACTTACAGCTTTGGAGGATAGATTTTCTTCCACATCCGGAATAATAACTCGTTTAATCTGCTTTCTCACTTTCGTCTTCTGGTCCAAAATAGTCGGATACTGGCCGTACACTTGTCCTTTATCCGGTTCTCCACCTCTGGAAAACTTCTCATCCGTATAAAAACTGGTTTTATTCGCACGGACTGAACTTGATCTTCGATTTTCATTCTGCGAAAACCTTTTGGCCCCAGCTGGGACCGAACCGGTATCCATATTAACTGAATGTGAAACAGATGCAGGTGGAATTATGCTGTCTCGCAGACCGTTTACTCCGGCGGCTGGTTTCCAGTTCGGTTTACCTCCGGCACTACGCGATGCCGGCTTGCCGTCGGATATTTGGGGTCGCGACGCTTGTTGTCGGGCGATACTGGATTTGGTCTCTTTCGGGGGTCCGAGTGCTTTTTTGGCCTTGGGTCCTTCAATGGGTTGCATTGGAACAACATCTAATTGGGGGTACTTCTTTCGAAGGGCATCTATCAGTATGACACTCTAGAACACACACACGATTACTGTTTAAAAAGAGGATAGTTTCGAATTTTAATTTATTCTATGATAAAAGACAGTCAGTCAATATAGATTGCTGAACTGAGATAAGAGGAATGAAAATTTCAGCATGTAACCAACCTGCCAATAATTGCTCATATTTTTTTCTTGAATAATTCTTTATGAAATAATTTTATTTATTTATTAAATTTCAAAACCGTGCAGCACTCTGTAGATCTTCTTGGACCGTTGAATCTTAATTTTTCATGCACAGCAAAAACTGTTTCATTTTTTGAATCCGTTGAATCTTTCCATGCTACCATACTTTGAACCTTCCCCCTTCTGACATACACGCACTACTACTATACAGCACAAAGGAATTTGTAAAACAGATCCCAACTTTTTCGGAGAAGTTGACAGCCTTGTCTATTTCATGAAACAGCAGCTTGGTGTCATCACTCTCAATCACCCCAGTCTCTCTGAACCAGTGGAACCTCCCCCCGGCAGCATGGGACAGGTCCCGCAAGTAGTCGGCAGTCTCTTTGATGTTGCTGTAGCGACCAGGCACTAGACCTGAACAGAAAAGGGGGAAACTGATGGCAAATACTAAGAAATTCAAATGTAACACTTTGAAAAACTGGGATAACTATATCAGTTGATAAAATTATAGACAAACTGTCTAAAATGCAACAAGTTTGTATTCAAAACAGGTTTCTAGACACTTAATGATGGGGCGTTTGGGCAATTTCTTAAGTCAATTTGACCACATCAATGGGCATTTGGACGATTCACCGGTAATGAAATGATTTTATTTATTAGGTTCACATTTAAGTGATGACCGGTTTAAATCTTAAGTTCTGTTGCCTTTTTGCTGCTGCTTTTCACCTATATTTGTCCAATTTGGATTGCTGTCTTTTTGTTATTGCGGTGTCTTTTCGCTGCTCCCTTAATTTTCGAAATGTGGTTGTCAAACTATTTTCTTAATCTTGTTTACCTTCGATGGTGTTATCGTCTATGTTGTAGAGGAGAGTGTGCACTTTCACTCCCAGAGACTGGTGCACCTCACTCACATATGAACAGCTCACTTGCTGTAAAACAAATGAACAAACTGATTATAAAATACATAGCTAGCTAACTGTGCAAATAGTTAAATATCAACGGTCATTAACGCGAAAAGGATGAAAATTTTTAAAAAACAAATAAGTAACTCAATTACTCAATGTCATCCAATCTTGACTGTAAAATAATCAAAAAAGCTGTAATTTCAAACCACGTTTTCTAAACAAATATAATTTTCTGTTTTTTTTTTACCGAAAACCGAATGGGTTTAGTATGATAACTCACTTAACTTCACATAAAGATTATTTGTGGTATTGATTCTGCGGAAAAAATACACGAAGCTTGAAGTTTTTTTCTCCTGGGTGGCTTGCACCAAAAATCGCGCAATTGGGTAGACGAGTTGAAAACGCAAGAAGAACCTTAGGCAGACAAAAAATTAAGCCTTGAAGAATATGAATTGGACACACTCGATCTATGTTTTCAATCTACAAATGATTGAGAACATATCCAACAGACAGTTTTCAGATTCTTAATGATCTCAAAACACAGACCAAAAAACTAGTCTCTTTGATGTTGCTGTCAGGGTTGGAAAAAGAACGTTTTTTATTAAAAAAATCAATTAAACTAGAGAAATGCAAGTTTGCCACATTTTTCAGCCTCCATTTGGTTTCTTGACTTTCCATAGGTCATTCCTATCGTTGAAAAACATCTTTCTAATCCAGCTGAGTTGGGAACAGCAGAAACGAGAGCCAGTGCAACATCAACCAACGCTGTTTCGAAATCTAGCCTTTTTCCCATTTTCCACCATAATATCGGTTTTAAACTTTTGAAATCTTAAAGATAACTTTCATCGAACGGTTCTTCTTGAGTCATGTACTTAGTGATCTCTCCCATGGCATTTTCGTCAATTGAGCGGATATAGGAGAGGGCTTTTTTGTGTCATAAGCTTCTAACTTTTTGCCCTCATACCTATGATCTAATAGATATGCGGCAAGAAAAACGGGAGTCAGATAATCATCTCTTCTTTTTGCTACAAAATGTTTAAGATGATCCGGTGCAGCATTGTAGAGATCGAGCCTACATCCGAAGCGGTCCCCCAGAACAAAAGGTTCACTCCGAGGTTCATGTCCGTGCTTTTTGCAATATTCTGAACGCATAGCGCAATGGATGTAAAATGCTTCTCATAATGAGCAATCAAGTCCTTTATGAAATTCCATGCGATCAAGTCATTGGTGGCTTTGGAATGCCGAGTTTATTCAGTTCAGCAAGTGCTAAATGCTTATTTCGCACAAATTTTGCTATATCTGTTACTTTGGTTGTCATCAATTTTGTTTCAATCTGACTTACAATGTCCTTTATTAACAAATGGACGGCATGAGGCTGACAACTATATGTATGAAGGTGTTTCTGCCAATTTTCTCATTCTCAAAATATTTGCCGCGTTATCAGTTACAAGACAAGATATGACAACTCCCCACTCTTCTTCGCATTTTACGATTTGCGCTTCACAAATTTCAGCAAGGTTTTCGGCAGTGTGAGGCGATCCCGTTGTATTTAATATATCCGCCAGATACGTACGATTGGCTGTTGAGAAAGACACTTCTATAATTGGGTTATTGGTGACATTCGACCATCCATCAAAAGACAAAGTTGCTGCAAAATTATTTCGCAACTTTATCTTTTTCAGTTTCGTAAATTTCGCCGAGAAGATAGCCAGCAACTTGTTTCCTTTCAGAACTCGATATGCCTGGGCGCAACAGTATAATCAGCTTCTTAAATTCTTCTTTTTCAACTGCTCAGAAGCGAGCGTTCATAGCTATAATAGCCCAGGTGATTTGAATTTCAGTTCGCTTTTGAACGGAAGGTGAAGTAGTTTGTTCCGAAATGACAGACAGCTTTAGTTTTGGTGGAATCGAAATAGCCTCGTCATCAATTTCGCCGTGTTGTCTTCTACCTTTGCATTTTCCAAATGATCTTTCATTCGTTGTACATGCGTACTGCATTGATGTTTGCAATTGGTACATTTTGCTTTTTCAGTTGAACCTGCTGTTTGAATAAGCTCGAACTTGTTGCATATTGCATCTCTTGTTCGACCCATTTGTTGATCTGAAAGATAAACGCACATTAAAACAGTGTAACAGAAGCGAGTAGTTAGTTTGTAAGTGAATGTATGTAATTGAATTAACGTCTGCTGTAAAGCAACTCTATTTCATTGTGTAAAAAGTAAAATTTAACTTTTAGGTGTAAAAACTCTTCAAATCATCGATATAGTTTAGACTTTGCCTCAGAAATACTAAGCAACATACGTATACGTCATATTATTCAATCAAACAACCACATCTTATTAAGCATTGTAGTTATTAAGCAATTGGGAAGGCAAGGCGACCCATACCACTATCGCAGGGGATCGACTCCCAGACAATGCTAGTTTTTTTACTTTAAGAGTTTAAAAAAACAAACACTGTTTTTTATTTTCTGTTTTCAAACGTGTTTTTTTGCCTGGTTTTAAAACATGTTTTAAGACATTCCTAACCCTGGTTGCCGTAGAGACTAGTTTCAAGACAATACACTGAATGAATAACAATAAATTGTACAAAACACTGGCTGAATACCCTGATTTGAAATTAAAATTCAAGCTAATTTCGTAAATAATTTATAACAACTTTAAATGAATTAACAATCAAGCCCCGAAATACAAATTTCATATATCAAACACTGTCTAACAACAGTCTTTAGAGAAACAGTATCCAAATAAGCAAAAATCTTTTTCGTTCATTAAAAATTATGCGCGCGATTAATGAAAGTTCAAAAACAATTATCAAGCGAAATAAAAAATCTTGTCAAGCAAAACTGTGAACTCTAAATTCGATTCTGAGATTTTTAACGTTTTGTGCGATCTTGAGGAAAGCATACAAATTATGGTTCCCTGGAATGACCCAAAATTATGTCAGTAAGCCGATAAAATATAAGCCGAAATCATTTTAAGCGAAGAAAAAACAAAAGGAAAACATACGAAATCAAGGGTAGTAGAATTGAAAATTTCAAAAGTAAATGAAAACATAGAAAACAACTACAATGAAAGCTGCACATGGTAAAAAATTCCAAGATGTGGCAACTAAGCCGACAAAACATAAGCAGACAAACAGTAAGCCGAGATTTTTTGATACGGAATATCTCCCATTTGAAAAAATTAGTTCATGGTCGGATTCGAACCGAGCACATTTTCCGTCCTGGGCGTATTCGTTACCTCCAGTCTAAGTGAACCGGACACGCTTTGAAAACTGAATTCACAATAAACCAAGATACCAAGTGATTTTGTTAAACAAGTCGTTAAACCGAAAAAAAGTCTATATTCCGATTTGATAACGCTTGCTAATCGAAAGCGTGAAAAAACTAACGAAGTATTTGTAAGTGTACGGTGTGTTTTCTCCGAGCAGTTTTTCAATGAAACTTTATAGCATCTTTCTAATACCTTTTAGCATTTCATAATGCTTGTTTTTCGATCTTGTCCACTTAAAACTTTACCGAATTTTTAAAATTCAAATTCAATTTTTCTGAACTGAAGACTAATGTGGAAAATATAAATAGCCGTAGGGGCGATTCGAAGTTTGACCCTGAAACAACCAGTCTTGTTAATTGTTTAAAAATACGCTCTAATTTTGCGCTATGTTAATACACGCTACTATAAAACTAAATGTTGAATGAAACTACACCGCAATATATCTTGACAAAAAGGGCCTCATTTCAACGTAAAGCTCAGCTTGTGAACTAAAATTAACAAATTTGAACGAGCCGGAACAAAATCTCAATTTTACACAGATCTGAGTTTTCAAATTCAACTTCACTTTCAAAGTAATTTATGAATTGTGGTTTGCGAATCAACGAGGAGCTATCAGTACAGCTTAGCAAGTTTATAGAAGAATAGTCGATTTTTGTGTAATTTTCATAGCTTCAAGAATTATTTTGTTGAGCCAAGCTCTTTTTTCGCGACTAGAACGCTCACGTGGTACCACTATTGCAGCCGAATGGGTTAGACCTGAAGCTAGAGGCCAAGTGAGAGATCATCTTTGTACACTATAATTGCCATGGCGATAGGAGCTAACTTTCGCGAATCTCAAGGGCGTAATTTAAAAAGAATCAGAAGTCAAATGCAAAATAGAAAAATAAAAACGTCAACATAATTTTATATTTTTTTTCTTGAAAAAAAAACTCAAAAACCGCAACCTAATCAAGTAACAATTCGCATCGTCAACAGTCACGTCCATTACATTAATTGTCCATAAATTAATAACAACACAATATATTACACAATATGATACCTTGAACTGGTCTGGGACTCCACTGGTGAACACGTAGAGGGCATCCACACTTTGACCTTCCTTTTTGTCAGCCTCATTCTCAAGAGCACTCCTAAAAACCATCATCACAACTTAAAAGGTTGTTCAGCTCAGTACAATTCAGTTGTTTATCATCGCTTTTTGGGATTCGAAGACGAATATGGTTCTTTGCGAAATTTAATACCTAAACAACTTTATTTGATTTTCAGTCAATGAGATATGGCAAATTTTTTTTCGTCGTTCGGGTCGGAAGCAACATGAACTTCAAAGTTCTGAAACTACTTTCATATTTTTTTACTGCTAATCTGGGAAAACCATATTTAAAACTTCGACGAGTAAACTTGAAGTTCAGAACTTTTCACATCATATAGCATGCGCGGTACCAAAAATATGTGTTTTCTGCGACAAAGGATCAAAACGAGTCAAAAATATTGTCAAAAGTCCAAATTAGAAAACAACAAATTCCACTCTCTCTCAGCCCATAAGTCATTATTCAGAAGTCCGCCGTAATCCGTACAAGTTGCATATGGATAAGTTAACAACCCTCAGTCAGCAAAACTAGCATAAATAGCCAGAGATTTAGCAGATGTTATATGCATAGAATGGAGCAGCTGCAGTCGATGGTTTTTTTTTACCTGTGGTTTCAATAATCCCTATCGAGGCAGTACAACAGGGCGGACAAAAATCGTTGGTCAACAGCGTCGAGAATTAACTTTCGGCACTGTTGAAAACGTTTTCAGTTTCGGAACTGTTGTACTTGTTGAACGTCCCCTTCTTATCAGAAGCAATAAAATACCTGAATGCGCCCAGAAGATTCCTGCTGCCCCCACAATCCAGCCCCAGAATCCACTTCCAGGCACTCTGCAGATTCCTCTCAGTGGGGGGCATCATGCGGGGCTTCCACATCTCTGTCTCGCTCCCATATCTGACAACACAGCACACAAGTTAGCCAAATATTTCAGCAAAAAAGTCAATTAAACATAAAAAAAATGGTTTAATAATAAAAAAAACAGTTTAACTGAAAATTTTGACTGTAGGCTGAATAAAAAATTTCACAAAAAAAATCAATTTAACGTAACAAAAATAATAATTTAATCAAAAAACTTCGCAATTATGCTGAAAAAAAGCTGCAAAAACAAAATTCCTGGGACAATTATTACTACCGTAAGAGGAGACGGAGATTTATCCTTTGGTCTCTTTAGACATCTGCATATTATCAGAACACATTGAAATTTAATTCGAATCGAATTGATTTAGCAATTCAAAGCACCTATATAGCAATCTTGGGGAGGGTTCTCATACTTGAAGGACCGAATGCTTGAAAAGTTTCAACTAATCAAAATCGCTAAGCGTTCCTATTGGCTAAATGCATTTCTCACAAAATCGAAGTCAATATTAACAGAAAATGTTTTAAATCAGCGGAAAATAATCAAAAATAAGGCAAATTGCGGGTTACAACGCAATACTAATCAGATAAACATCAAGATTTATGAGTTCAAGCTTATAAGAATTTTTCAGTCTTGAAAACTCATCTGCTTATTATCTAATCGGTCAGTATTAACACTAATGGCCAGGATTTATTTTTTTACTTTGAGATTTTTGCGATTTACTATGAGATTTTGAATACTCAATTCTGATTGGCTGAAAGTAAGCTAAAATTAATTTCAAGCATTCGGTCCTTCAAGCATGAGGGATGCCACCAGCTGCATATGAACTCGACGTGGAATAATGTTTCAAAGTGACTACAGTGCTGATTTAAATTAACCGGACAAAACGCGTTAAACTTCAAATTTAAAACCCGTTTTTCTCAAATTGGGTTGAGTTTAGGTGAAAACTTATGAAGACAGAACTTGCTTAAAATTTTAGCAGAATTAATATGGTGCAATTTGTTTTGCGAATTTCGGGCCCGAAAATTTACCCCCAAAATGGGTCATTTTGGCTTTTCTTAGTTAATCAAAAGATACGCCAAAAAATACCCAGTCGATCACAGACATAATTATATCAAAGTGAGCTCCTTACGTAGACCAACAAACTTTATGAAGGGTTTTTTCTCCAAAATATTGTATAAGTTAATTTATTTTTGTTTGATAGACAAAAAAGATCATTTTTACTATATAAAATGCCAACTTTTTATTTAAAAACAATTTTTAAAAAAGTTGCAATTTTTTTTGGAGAAAAAACCCTTCATAAAAATTGTTGGGCTACGTAAGGGGCTCATTATGTCTGTGATTGACCGGGTATTTTCGGCGTAATTTTTGATTAACTAAGAAAAGCCAAAATGACCCATTTTTGGGGTAAAATTTCGGGCCCGAAATTCGCAAAACGAATTACACCATATTAATTCTGCTAAAAATTTAAGCAAGTTCTGTCTTCATAAGTTTTCACCTAAACTCAACCCAATTTGAGAAAAACGGGTTTTAAATTTCAAGTTTAAAGCGTTTTGTCCGGTTAATTTAAATCAGCACTGTACTAAGCTAACATCTGTTGTACTCCATTCTTTGAATCGTCACGCATTCCAAGAATTGCGAATTGCAATTTTCAACCATTTGCTAATTTCGACTCATCTATGGCGATTGTAAGGCGACATTTCGTCAATTAGCATATGATTGAAGAGTATAAAGAAAGAAAGATTTTTTTTCCAACCAATTACTAAATAAAGTAATGATACTTGGGAACATTAAACAACGGGATTTTAGCATCCGTCTGCCGTGAAGTCATAAATTAAGTTGAAAGTAAACAAAGGTTTAAAAAGTCAAAAAACAAAACGTGTGTTTTTTCCAGAATAAATATCTCATTAATCCCGTAACCTTCAAAACAAGCAGAACAAGCAACACGGATTATCAGTTTATATTACGCTACAGCAGTAATGTAAAAACAAGAATCAAGAAGTACATATATATTTTTTTCTGAACGTATTTCAAAATCCCAAAAATTCAAAAAAAATCGTATAAAATGAGCTTCTGAGACTTCAGTTTGACTGTATCAGAATCAAAACGAATCAAAAACCTACGAGCATGTTTGCTATTAATGTTAAGACCGTTTGAAAATGGGGAGAAACTTTGTAATCGGGTGTTTGAAGATTTTTTTCTACTTTTATTTTTCATGCAAAATCAGGTACCACAAAAAATCGTCGGAATGGGTCGAGTAATATCAGTCGCAATTAGAACAACATAATTTTGAAAAAAAATTCCAGTGCTGAGACATTTTTTTTTCTAATTTTGAGCAAACCAAGACGACCGAGCAGGCTCAAAATAGCTTATTTATGCTTATATCAAGCCGCTAAAAATTAGTTTTAGTCGAGTAAAATTTTAAAAGTTAATTGATGGATTTTTTCAGCAAAAATTTGGGAATCACAAACTTCATAATTTCAAAAAACATTCTGCAAAAATTTTTAAAATTTTATTTTTTGAATTTCATAACGTTTTTTTGTTTTTCATTTTTCTACAAAAACTGTTGCTCAATTTGCCTACTTTACTATGACTGTTGAAGATGCCTAAGTTGTAGTTTTTCATTCCGATCCTTTCATCCTACCACACAGAAAAAATACTAATTTGAAAATACTTTTTTTGTATTTTTTAAGACTATGGTCGGAACATTCTGTTTTTTTTGTATTTTTTAAGACTATGGTCGGAACATTCTGTATTATAACATTCTGAAACATTACGAACTGAAGAAAACTACTGAAATTTTAGCAACATAAAATATAATAAAGCAATAGTTAGATGTAACTCTCAATTATATCCATTCTTGTTATAATTTAGGCAGGAGATGTATTTGATTTTGCTAAAAAAAGCGCATCTGACCACGAAGTTCCCTCTCACTTTCGGTTAAAGACAAAAGACTGCAGCATTATTTTTTACTGATTGTTGTTCCGACCATTTGAAAAATGGGGAGGAACTTTGTATTCGGGTGTTTGTTACTTTTTTTCTATGTAAAATCAGCTACCACAAATAATCATCGGAGAGAATTGAGTGATTTATCATTTTAAAGCCCTTTTAGTCATGATTCGAACGACATTTAAAATCTTCAAAAAAAATTCCCAGTGCCGAAAAAAACCGGTTTGACAATATTGATTTTTCGTCTAATTTCGAGTGAGCGAGCAGGCTTACAATAGTTTATTTTAACAGCTTAAAAGTACAATTGCTTAACTTAAGCGGTGAAAACTTAATTTTACGCGACTAAAGTTAGTTCTTTTTAGTATTTTAGCGCCTTTTTGGCAACAAAAGTTCGAAAAGACTGCAAAAACATATAAAAAAAACTTTGAACGTTTTTTTTTGTTTTTCCAGTCATTCTTCTACAAAAATTGTTTTCTAATTTGCGTATTTTACTATGACTGTCGAATGTGCCTAAGCTCTAGTTTTTCGTATCTCGTAATTATCCGGTGCAATTTTACCGGATATAGGATATCTCTGCTGAAATCAGAAACTTGCCGGATGACTGGATATCGATTCCGGATACCACTATCCGGTACAACTCTACTTTTCTGTAAATTTATTAAATGATTCAACTTACTTGATTATGTTGAATGCCACTTTGTTAGACATTTGCTCCTGCAACAGCTGTCTGAATGCATGCTGGATGTGAATGATGTAGTTCCTGTTCAACTCCGACACATCAATCAGGAAAATGACCCTGAAAAAAAAACAAAGATGAGCTGGAATAAATTAAAAGACGTTGGTTGCACAATTTAAGACAATTAACTGCGATTTTTTTAACCATTTTTAGAAAATTGTAGAAAAAGGAAATTGGCTTATTTTTTAACAACTTTTAGGTAGTCAACTTCCTTGCAAGAAAAGTGATAAGCCGGGTAGCTGGTGGGAGTTCGGTAGCAAAAAATGCATCATGTTTTAATCAAAACATTCCAACAACTGTGCTTGAAGACTCTGTTTGGCTTCTTTTCTCGTCAATTAGCCTACTGCTCTAGAGACTTAGGCGGTAGGAAGTCTTTCTTGTGTTTATGATAGACGATCCCTCATGGTCATTCGCACCAGCTTTACATGTAAAAAAGTAAAGTTGAGCTAGTAAACTAATCATTTCAAAAACTTGCCAAAACAAGCGCACTCAGAAATTAGGCAGGAGCATAATAAATTCTTCTTAATCAAGAGGCAACTGGTTAATTTTTAGGGTTTTGACTATGATTATTTTAAACGATTCTCCCTTGTTCAAAAGGAATATATGGAATTAAGCAAAATCTTCTCTTAAAAAATCCCGGGACCATGTTAAGCATACCACTGTTGAACAAAACCCTAACTTTCACTAAAAATAAATTGCTTAGAATAGCGGGTTAATTTGCATACTTAAACTGCTTATCATACAATTTTATAAATTGAATCTACGAAAAATCGCTTCTTATAAAAATGTGACAAGCAATTTTTCAATCATTGATTTTGGTTCAAAAAATTGATAAATCACAAGAATAAATTTAACAAAAGCAACATCAAACTATCGAGTAGTTGCACATTGATATCTATTTTTTAAATTGAAACTTGTATCTGCATTTTGTATCTATTTTGTATCTTTCATTTTGTATCTAGTAGTTGCATTTGGTATCTATTTTTCAATTCTTCAAGAAAAAGGTGATCAAACAATTTCCAGGTACCGCGACAACTACCAAGAAAAAACAGCTCGCATCAAAAGACAACTCGCAAAAATTAAGGAGAGCGACAACTCGCAAGTTTTGAAGTTTATTGGAAACTTAATGTTCTCGTTTTAAGGTCGCCGGTGAGCGCGCTACACCACTTCGCAGCGATAATCGGCTCTAAAATTTGTAGAAAGTCCTACCCTCTGTTGGCAAGCTAGCAAGATGTTGGCGAGACTGCAGCGGTGATTAAATTGCGAGTTGTCTTTTACTGCGTGTTGTATTTTCTTGCGAGTTGTCTTTTATTGCGAGTTGTCTTTTCTTGCGAGTTGTCGCATTACGCAATTTCCACTAACGTAAATTGTATGATAGGCATTTTTTGCGTGATTCCAAAGTGTTAAATTCTGAATTTGAGTTAAAATTATTTAATTGTATTTTTTTAATCGCAAAATTATTGCTTTGCCCAAAAAACTAGTTTCCGGAAAATCATTTTGCATGCAAAATTTAAAATTTTTGTTTATAACGTGGAGCAAACACCAGTTTCATACCTAGGAAAAATGAGTTACTTAGAATAGCGGGTTGAATTCCAAACTAAAATTGCTTATGAAACAATTCTATACGTGGAATCTATGAAAAATGGTTATTATGAAACTATATAATATGCAAGTTTTCGATCATTAATTTTGGTTTAAAAAATTGATAAATCACACTATCAATTAGATAAAAAACAAAATCAAACAAGGATGGACTAGAACTTAAACAAATTTGACAGTCAGAGTAACATAGGCCACTTAAGCAACCGTTTCGAACAACAGATGACAAGAAAAACTTAAAAATACATATATATCTACAAAAAACTCACCGAAATTGTTAGGAAAAAGTTTCCTATTATATAGAAAATTGTTGCGTTTTTGAACTTTTTATTCCCAAGAGGCACCACAAAACTTAAAAGAAAGGACTTGACTAAAATAAAAATTTCGCAGCTTATCCTACCTGATCGCTCGCTCGAAATTGAACTGAAACTCAAAAACTGTTAACTAATTTTTCTAAACAGTACGAGAATTTTTTGAAACTTTTTAGATATCAATTGAATCAAGGCTGAAAGGACTGCAAAATGATATATCAATCCACTCAATCAGATGATTATTTATGGCAATTGACTTAAATGACCAAAAAAACAACAAAATAAGCCTGTTCGCTCACTTTATTCGCTCGAAAATACACCAAAAATCAATATATTCAAACAAGTTTTCCTCGTTTTCCCTTTTGGAAAATTTTAACTATCGTTCGAATCACGACTGAAAAGGCTTTAATATGATATATCATTGGATTCATTCCTATTATTATTTGGGCTGCCTGATTTAACGTAGAAAATTAAAAAAAAAACTGGAACACACACGAATTTAACGTTCCTCCCCATTTTCAGTGGTCGGAACAACTACCAGAGGATTTGCATTTTGAAAATACAACTATTTTTATTTTCAAAACTAGAAATAGTAAACTAAGCGTATATGTTACGTTGCATGGCGCGAAATATATAACTTTGTACTTAATATGGCGTGTCGTGTGGGGGATGATAAAAAATTTTTTTTTTGAAAAATTCATCATGTTTTTAAATCAGACTTTGCTCCATAGACTTTATAAGGCAGTCGGAAATCACATTATGAATAAGCTGATCATACTAATTCTATTTAGGAAAATTATATGACAAGCACTTTTTACGTGATGCCAAAAAGTGTCAAACTCCTATACTAAATTATGCATTAAACGGCCCAAAATCAATAACTTTATATTTTGAGCAGATATGTATGCGGACGAATCTGGTTAGCTAAATTCAGTCAATCACACTCGAGTAGCACCGCCAATAAATTAGCCAGGCTATATTTGCGGTCATTTCGGCTTATATTTTTATTTAATTGAATTGCTGCACCACGTTATTTGAATTTGTTTTGCTATTTAGCGAATTAGATTCCAACGCCACGATTTCAGTTCAAGTCAAGAATGTAGAAATCGAAACTTTGGGTCGCGGGCCATGTATTAAATTGAGTTTGAGTCTGTTTCAGTCGCAAAATATTTCTTTACTCAAACAATTTTTTTCCGGAAAAAAAATTTTTGCATGCAAATAACAGGCTGCTTTTGCAATACGCACACAGTTTCGCGACCACTGAGCGACTGAGGTTAACACATAAGCTGAACAGAACTCGGAAGCTGTTTGTCAGAACTGTTACGTTGCTAGGCGCGAAATATATAACTTTGTACTTAATATGGCGTGTCGTGTGGGGGATGATAAAAAAGTTTTTTTTGAAAAATTCATCATGTTTTTAAATCAGACTTTGCTCCATAGACTTTAAAAGGCAGTCGGAAATCACATTATGAATTTTAAAAAAGCAACGTCAACTTAGTTTCGTTACAATTACGTTACGATCCCTCGTGGTCATTCGCATCAGATTTGCATGTAAAAAAAAGTTAAGTTGAGCTAGTAAATTATTCATTTCAAAAACTTCCAAAACAAGCGCACTCAGAAATTTAGTAGGAGCACATTAAATTCTTCTTAATCAAGAGGCAACTGGTTATTTTTTAGGGATTTGACTATGATTTTTTTAAACGATTCTCCCTTGTTCAAAAGGAATATATGGAATTAAGCAAAATCTTCTCATAAAAAAAATCTCGGGACCATGTTAAGCATACCACTGTTGAACAAAACCCTAACTTTCACTGAAAATAAATTGCTTAGAATAGCAAGTTAATCTGCATACTTATATTTCTTATCATACAATTTTATAAATTGAATCTACGGAAAAACGCTTCTTAAAAAAATATAACAAGCAATTTTTCAATCAGTGATTTTGGGTCAAAAATTGATAAATCACATGAATAAATTTTTAAAAAGCAACATCAAACTATCGAGTATTTTTTTTTTTTTAAAAAACACCTAAATCTATTTTTTAATTTTTTAAGAAAAGGTGATCGAACAATTTCCATGTACCGCGACAATTCTCAAGAAAAAACAGCTCGCAACAATAGACAACTCGCAAAATTTAAGGAGAGCGACAACTCGCAAGTTTTGAAGTTTATTGGAAAAATAATGTTCTCGTTTTAAGGTCGCCGGTGGACGCGCTACACCACTTAGCGGCGATAATCGGCTCTAAATTTTGTATAAAGTCCTACCCTCTCTTGGGAAGCTCACAACATGTTGGCGCGACTGCGGCGTTGAGTAAATTGCGAGTTGTCTTTTCCTGCGAGTTGCCGCATTACGCAATCTCCACTAACGCAAATTGTATGATAGGCATTTTTTGCGTGGTTCCAAAGTGTTAAATTCTGAATTTGAATTAAAAATTTTTAAATTGTCTTTTTTAATCGGAAAATTATTGCTTTGCCCAAACAACCAGTTTCCGGAAAATTGTTTTGCATGCAAAATTTAAAATTTTAGTATATAGCAAACACCAGTTTCACACCTAGGAAAAATGAGCTACTTAGAATAGCGGGTTGACTTCCATACTAAAATTGCTTATGACACATTTCTATACGTGGAATCTATGACAAATGTTTATTATGAAAATACATAACATGGAAGTCTTCGATCATTAATTTTGGTTCAAAATATTGATAAATCACCTTGTCAATTAAATAAAAAAACAAACTCAAACAAGAATGGCCGATTGCTAGCAAATACCACAGAATTTTCCGACCATGTTCAAAAAATTATTAAAAAATTTTTTCTTTTTTTTCGAAAGTGTCGTTTTTTGAGCGCGGTGTGATGAAAAGTTCATAGTAGTACCCACCAGCGGAGCAGATTTAGGGGAAAGGGCGGGTGGGGGAAGCGGACTCCCACCCCCCATAGGAATTTGACCCCCTGCCGACCCAAAGGGTACCCCTTTGTACTATTTTGAGATATCGATTTTTGGTTACGAACCGTAAAATTTTTCTAAAAGCGCCTTTGGCGCCAATATATACTAATTTTGAGTGGGGAGCGCGCGCCGAAAGAACGCAATTTTTTGGTCAAAATTTTCCAAAAATTGCCTAAAAACGCTTTTTTGGCTTGTTCAAAATTTTGCCTGCGGCGCATAAAATTTAGTCAAAATGAGGTCTTTATAGTGATTTAGGAAAGCTCAGAAAATCAATTTGGTCGACCTAAAAAAAAAGTCGACAAAATTTCCGAAATTTTTTGAAAATCCCCCCCCAAAATGAAATTACAAGGTGCCGAAAATAAAATTATTGTTCAACACTTTTTCATTTTCGGCACTGTTGAACGCCCCCAAAACTTACTTGTTTTCCACAATTGTGCCGAAAATTCTCCGTGACGCTGTAGAAAGCCAGTCGATTCGCTTCTCAAATAGAACTACAACTGACCCGAGTCGCTGCTGGTAGTCGTAGAGCATCGTTGGATCCACGTGGACATTTTTGACAGATTTGTCGTGCCATTCAAATTGCACCATTTGGCTTTCATAGTTGGAGGATTTAATGTTTTTATTCAGCGCAGCTACAAATCCCTCCACATAATCGAATGCATTTGGAGCTAGTATTTGATATAAGCTCAATCTCTTAGCTGAAACAAATCAAAGCTGGCATTTAGAACTAATAAGTCTCTGTTAGTATAGTGGTGAGTATCCCAGACTGTCACTCTGGAGACCGGGGTTCGATTCCCCGACAGAGAGCATTTTTATTAGTCAACCTTTATTTCTTTTTTTGCTTTACTTGATTTAAATACAGTGCTGATTTAAATTATCCGGACGAAACGAACAAAACTTGAATTTTCAAACGCGTTTTTCTCAAATTGGGTTAAGATTAGACAAAAAGTGAAGAAGACAAAAGTTGCTTGGAATTTTACCAGAATTAATATGGTGCCATTTTTTCTCCGAAATTCTCAACAAAAACTTTACCCCAAAAATGGGTCATTTTGACTTTTTTCAATTAATCAAGAATTACGCTGAAACTATTTTGTTAATTGATGGAGAATATATATCACTAGAAGCTTCCAACACAGCCCAACAAAGTTTTAGAAGGGTTAAATCTCCAAAAACCAGTATAAATGAAAACATTTTCACTTGATAGTCAATAAATGTGATTTTTACTATATAAAACCCAGAATCTCTGTTTAAAAATAAATTTTAAACAATTTGCGCAAAATTTTGGAGATTTAACCCTTCTAAAACTTTGTTGAGCTGCGCGAGACGCTTCCTGTGATATAACTTTCTCATCAATTAACAAAGTAGTTTCAGCGTAATTCTTGATTAATTGAAAAAAGCCAAAATGACCCATTTTTGGGGTAAAATTTTTGTTGAGAATTTCGGAGAAAAAATGGCACTATATTAATTCTTGTGAAATTCTATGCAACTTTTGTTCTCTTCACTTTTTGTCTTATCTTAACCCAATTTGAGAAAAACGAGTTTGAAAATTCAAGTTTTGTTCGTTTCGTCCGGATAATTTAAATCAGCACTGTAAAATATACAGGAATAATTTAAACAGATTGATATAAAAACTATATTTGAGTCCCTTGTACTTGAATCCCTGGGCCAGAACTCAAAAAGAGAGAGCCCATTTCACAATCCGTTATAACCACGAGAACTTAAATCTTCCAATTTCATCCAAGTTTTTATCGGCTTACTGGAAGAATTACCTTTCAATCCATTCTGAGCGAGCCAATCAGCGGTGGTCTTGGGGGAGAAAGAGGCCTCTTGGATGTGCAGTGGGCCGGTGTGGTTAGGTGGCCGAGGGAGAAATTGAGAGGCTGGCATTTTGGCCACTTCACTGTTGATCTAAATAAAGACATTTGAGAGAGGTTTGGGTTTGCATGGCTTCAGAAGCGTCGTTTGGCGACCAATTGATTGCAGTTCCCTAATTTACGAAATTCCAATGGCTTTTTGACTGGGTTAAATGATGAAGGGGTACTTACACGTTACACCCCATGTCGACGTGCTCGATTTATATTTCGACTTTCTCGACCAAAAATCGGAATGTTTCGACTTTCTCGACCAAAAATCGGAATGTTTCGACTTTCTTAACCAAAAATCGGAATGTTTCGACTTTCTCAACCAAAAATCGGAATGTTTCGACTTTCTCGACCAAAAATCGGAATGTTTCGACTTTCTCAACCAAATTTTGGAATAAACCATACAATCTCCCCCCTAAGTGACCTACTGTAGAATGCTCTCCCCGCCCCAAGCATGTATTAAATATGAAAATTGATTCTGTATAAAATATGCAATTCATGCAACCGATCGAGCAAATAAATTTGGTTCTTACATTTTTGCATGCGGGATTGCATTTGTATACTGTTAATTGCCTAGATTAATGTTTCAATTCATTTCTTTTCAGTAAAGCGGTTAATTTTGAATAAATCTAGGCTATTCTCAAAATTAGTTCATGAAAAATCCATATTTTCTTCCCCCTAAATCAATTTGCGGGAGAAATTGTACGTTTGATCCAAATTTTGGTGTTTCGACTTTCTCGACTCAACAAAAAATTGTTCGACACTTTGTTCGACTCAGTTCAGATATCCCGGGTTGTTTTTCAAAGACCAAAAATGCTACTCATACAATTCCATAAACTAAGTCGATGAAAAAATACTAATCATACAAATTTCATACTTTTTGCAAAAATGGTGCCATCGAGTTTTCGAAGAACTTTTATCGTATTTTGGCATAAAATTCGGTGTATCGTACTAAAAAAAAGGAAAACATGGAGATAGTATGACTAGTATTTTTTTTGATGGCGACATCAAGTAACTTTGAAATTGCCCCAAAATTTTTCAGCCGCAAATCGAATTTTGTACTCAAACAAACATTTAAAAAAAAAACAATTTTGCACGCAAAATTTAATTTTTTGTGTGCGTAATGTAGTCTTGGATTCACTAATATTGGATTTTTTTTCCTTTTTGCTTATTAACTTTTTGAAAAAACGCTAAAAACGCCTATTTTGTTTTGTACGGTATATTTCTGCATGCCTTGATCAATGTCTGATAACTTAAAAGTTCAAATTTTAAAAGTAATCATCGTTCAAAATGTTTGCCAAAAAAAAGTTTGATACTTTCGTTATATTAAGGCATTAATGTTATAACAGAATTTGGCAATGCATTTGTAATGCTGGACATGCAAATCTTTGGTTACTCTACTATGAGTAACCAAAGTATTGTCACTTATGTTTGGTTACGTACACAACCAAAAAATTTTGAGAAATTAAATTGTAAAAAAAATCAATATTTTTGGTTTATGGAAAAATGCTAGTCTTACAATTTCCATTTATGAAAAATCAGTCATCATAGATCTTTCATGCAATTTTCTGTACTTATGGAATTGCATGAAAAGTGTATGATTAGCATTTTCATATATATATATTAAAGCTATACGATTAGGATTTTTGGTCAACCCGGTATGTTTCGACTTTCTCGACCGACGTTTTTGAAAATTTTATTTGTTCGAGCCCGAATGGATATGTTTCAACCGTGCTCGACGTATGTTTTGTTTTTCTCGACAGAAATCGTGTATGTTTTGACTTTGTGATCACAGGTGAAATATCTTTTCAAATTTAAGCTCAGGACAACAAAACTTTTTGAATAATATTTAAAAAATTCCGTCAAAAATGGCTAGTTAAAAAGTCAAAATTTAACTAAAGAAAAAACCTCTCCGAGCACAAATATTCCGTTACTTTCGTTACGAAAGTCGGAACAATAGTTCAATCAATTGAGATAAACTTCAAGTAATTTACATTTTTCATTCAAATTGTCTTTGTCAAAATGTTGCTCCTTGCAATTTTCCCACATTTGAATTTCAATTTGAAAAGCTATTTAGACGTTTAAAAAAGCATTTAAAATTTGCATGGCGAGCAATTTAATTATTATTTACTTAATTCTTCAATTTATACGCGTTACATCACTCCAGCAACAATTAAACGTAAAATATTCATGAAAGAAAACTGTAAATTTGTCTGTGTGTGTTTGTGGGGGAAGGGGAGTGGAAGAGTTTAAAAGATCTTTTAAACTCTCCCACTCACCTTCCCCACACACGCAGAATGTTTTACGTGTAATTGTTGCTGGAGTGATGTAACGCGTAAAAAAAGAAAAACAGTTTTATTAATAATAATTGAATTGTTCAACATGCAAATTTTAAGCGCTTTTTTAAACGTCTAAATAGCTTTTCAAATTGAAATTCAAATGTTTGAAAGTTGAAATGATCCAGATTTTGACAAAGACAATTTAAATTAAAAATGTCAATTACTTGAAATTTATGTTAGTTGATTGAATTATTCTTCTCGGTCGAAAAAACTCCTCGTTCGAACTCGGTCGAAACGTTTTTCCTCGGTCGAACTTGGTCGAATTTTTTTCCTCTGTCGAACATAGTCGAAACATACCATTTTTTGGTCGAGTCGGTCGAAACATAAATCGCAAACCTCGACCCGGGGAGCCTTATTTGTATACATTGGATCGATTTTAATGACAAAATTCATAACGAATAATTGCTGAATTGTTCAGAATTGAAGTTTAACTGACCTCCTGTACGATGTTGATGAGGGCGTCTCCTATCATGCCCTGCCGCATCTGTTGGATTCTGCCCAACACTCCCTTGCCCTTCTCTAGTTCGGCCAACAGGGCCTTCATGTCTGTACTCGCATACGCCTGCTTCTACAACACGCACGCACATTTAGCAGGGCTGGTCAAAATATGTTTTTTTTAAAAAAAAACGTTTAAAACTGTTTTAAACGTTTTAAACAGTTTAAAACAGTTTAAAACATGTTTTTTTTGCAAGAATTTATTTTTTCAAGCAACGCATACAAAATGCTAGTTTCTCAGTTTTCTCTGAGGAAAGGCTGTTCCTGAGGTCCCCTTCCACATACCCCATTGTGCTGAACGCACGCTCAATGCCTGCAGAGCTCGGGGCTAAAGACATCAGTTTGAGTGACAAACGACTCAATTCGTCACTAATGACCCCCAACGCGGTCTGCGCGCGAATGAAGCTTTTAGCCTTGCAGTTGGGCGTTTTTACCTTGAACTGTTCAGATTCTGCAGCAACGAAAGGGATATTGCACGCGTAAAAGAACTTCGCAACAGCTTTGTCAAAAGACGCTTTTTGATTCGCTGATGTCGTAACAACAAAAGTGTCCATAACCGGCTGTTTCGGAAGCCTGACCCCCGCGTTTGTCGAAGTTTGCCCGTTTTCATGAGACGCATAATCTTTTTTCATCCTGTCGACTAACGGCACCATCTCAGTTGTAAGTTGAAAATTAATGGTTTTGATAAGTAATCTCTGATTAAAAGCTGTATAATGTCAGCAAAACTTGCATGGCAAATGCGCACTTGATAGCTTGTTGAAAGAACTGCACTGTACGTGTTAATTTGGATGAATCAAGTAACAGCTGCCAGTTAAATTGCGTAATAATTGCGCCCTCGCAGTCGAAACATGAAACACTGTTTAAAACACTAAAATTGAGTCATGTTTTAAACAGTGTTTAAAACAGTTTTAAACACTGTTTAAAACAACCCCTGTTTTTTATTGACCAGCCCTGACATTTAGTAATTTAAAAAAGGAGAAACCTATTTGATAGGTGAAAAGTATTTCATTGGTTAAAAAGGAATGTACATCTCATAAGCAAAGTTGCACATGAATGTTTAGAAGAAATTTTTATTGAAGTTTAATTTTTAATCAAGTTCTGTACAGTAGTATTTACCATAATGTTCCAATCACAAGCCAATCTAGGATTTTCTTTATTTTGGTCAGAAAGATTTTTCGACGTGTTTTGGGTTAATTTTATCCAAAGCAAACTCAATTAACAAACTGAGCAATTTAGGTAGAAAAAAATCTTAGTTTACAAAGTTGGCTAAGATTTCTGAAAATCACTTCTGGGGAAAAAACTGTTTAGACATGATCTCTGTCTCAAGTTCAGTTCCAAAATTTATTGAGATTATTCTTCTTAATTTTTTTCTGTTCGAACTGCAAGTAGCTTTCTGTATTTTTGAAACTAACGGGATCCTCTGCATTGTGACAATGGAGTCTTCCATTGGCTATCTGAGCCATAGTTTCCATCCCAGTTATGGCCACAGTCGAAGAGCAGTTGTATGAGACTACTTGGAAGTTCACATTCTCCCCTCTGCCTACTAGCATCTGCTGCACGAACGAACACAGTTTGTCCACTGGTTGGTCGGCACTGAAAAGTAGTGAGTGGTTGGCTATTTTCAATTCGACAAATACTCGAATTAATTTATAAGGTAAATTATAAAGAGGAAGATAAAATGAAAAGATGACCAATCAACAATTCATTGCAATTCATAAACCAATTTTTTTGAATGCGGTTAGCTTGAAAGTTTTTTAATGTAAGCAAATGCAAGGACTGAATCAAAGCGAAATGAAATTATATATATGAAAAAAAAACACAACGAGCAGTGCAATTTATTCGGGGCTCGAACCCTAGCAACTAGCGTTGTAAACTAACCACGATCCCTGCACTAATAGCAGACTGTCAACACCAGGCACGGAAAGTGCAACATCCAGGGCCTTAAGAACATTGCAACCTCCGCCTGGTCTGATCTCTTCCAGGTACGCTTTGCACTCTTCGATTCTGAAATGAGAAAAATGGAAGTTCTCAGCAATAAAAATAAAAAAAGAAAGTTAAAAAAAACTACAAAATAAATCAGTTTTTATTGGTTTGTCAGTAGAGGGAGCAAATGAGGATCTCAGGCTTCCGATCCATAATAAAAATTCGAAGTTCAATTTTCTCTTTTGACTACTTTTTTAGATCAACCAGTTTGGTCGAGCGATTATAATTTTTTAAAACGCTTTCGAAGCCAAGAAAATTTGAATTATACACATCTTCACAACCAAAGCGGATATGAATGTAATAATCAACTTTTCATTTGAAAGTTTATTTCTCCAAAAATATTTCGAAAATATTTATAGGAAAAAACTACTCTTATTGTAATTACTTACGCCCTGTAGGTGACTTCTACTGGACTGTCGAATAAGACGTCCAGTTCTGACCCCATGCCAATCAGAAACACAGCCTGCTTGGAGGAGATCTGCTGGTCGAATAATGCTATCATGTCCTCCTGGGACAGAATAAACGAGATAAACCAAAATAAAAAAATCATAATACATCAAAGTTTCCTCTCAGAACCAGTACTCTTTACTCTTACCAATTGGGTTCGTTAACTGTCCCCTCACTGTTTCTGGTGCTTCATATTTAAATTCTCTTTATATGCAAATTTACCATTAACAGTGAGAAATAAATTCTTTCTTTCTTTCTTTCTTTCTTTCTTTCTTTAGGGCCGATTCGAGCAAGCAGGATAAATGTTTTACATCAAAAAATTACTTTACACGTTCATAATAAACCATATTCCTTCAACCTGGTTAAAAAAGTTAAAGGAAGTTTTGAGTGCTTGAACAGACAAATTTCGATAATTGAAAATTTCTGTGAATTTTAAAAAAGTATTGTAAGGGGCTAAGTCAGAATCTTGTTTATTACTAAGAAAGTTTCTCAAGTTTGATTTATTGCAAAAAATAAGCAATACACTGAAACAGATAACAGATTGAGATGAAGCTTGAAAATAAACAATAAAAAATTTGATGACATTTTCACCGACTAGATGACTCAAATCCTTAGCGTACCAGTTATCCAAACGCTCTTACTATAGTCAGCCTAACCTTTGCAATGCAACACTTCACTTCGCGTGCAAAATCAGAGAAAATATAGTCCTCAAGGCTCAAATTCACTTTTAAACACCGATAAAAATATCTGCGCAATATAACATTTCGCTTCTCTTGTTTAATTATTTCAATCCCCCTGTATCTTGAGTGAAGAAAAAGTACGAACGAGAGCTTTGTTTTTATCCACATGATCCCAAAAAGTACCTTGAGACTGGCGAGTCTCCCGAAGTTGAGGTTTGCGTCTGATGTGTCGATGAGGACTGCCACTCTCCTGCCCTGCACCACCCCGAACACCCTCCGACTAGCCTGCAGCAGCCACCTCACTCTGTTGTTGTACATGGCCAGGGTCCTAATTAACAAACCAAATATATTCATAGTTTTTTGATTGTATTTCAGTTTAAATTATAGGTTTTGTTACTAAGGATAACAAGGATAGTTGGTTCACACTCAATTTAAACTTTAGATTTTTTAAAGATATCAGGTGCTGTGCAAGTAGCACAGAATGTTCCGACCACGTTCATTCAAGTAATGCGAACTGCAATATACGCACTGTAATATATGTTTATACAATGCCACACTCCGAGTGCTGATGAACAACAAGAGTAAGTCATATCAACCAAAATAGCTGATTCTTTTTATTTTAAATGTTTTCCTTAAAAGAAGTGTCAAGTTTTTCAACTACTTCGTTTTCAATTATTATTTTCACTCATTATTTTCTCTGCTTATTTAAACCTCAATTTTTGTTTTTGAAAGAAACTGCAGATTTTAGGAATACAGAATCTAATTTTGACTCACTCTTTGAGACGGCGTTCAAAAGCGTCCACCACTCTGGCCTGGAACTTGATGTACCTCGCAGGCCGACCAGGCTCAGTATCACCACTGCAACAAACAAGTCAGTACTACTTAGCTACACTCACAATCTAGTGAACATGACCTCTTCAAAAACAGATGACTTATCTCATTTCAATTTCGAAGACGATGCTGCTTTTAACTTCTATTTCTAGGTAATGAAATGGAAATTAAAAGAATGAATGTTCTTTTCGAATGATCATAATTTTATAAAGATTAGTATTTTTAGACTTATTGCAAACAACCGAGACAATTATCGTGGTAATAAATGAACAATTAACAGCTCAATTTAATTAAAATAAAAATTTTCCAACATGAGAAAACGTCATTAGAAGTCTCTGGGTTCGGATTTGAGTTTATTCAATTTGTAAAAAAAGCGGAGGGGGTATAATTTCACCTGACGATGCCCTTGTTGAGGAGTGTCTTGAAGTCCAGTCCAGACTGGTCTATCCCATGCACACTCAACCACTCTTCGGTGGAGGAGAACTCTGCCTGCGCCACCGGATCCGCCGTCGCCAGGCGCTGCAACACAGGAACGAAACATTTCAAATCAAACATAGGAACCAACTATTAAGATAAGGCAAATAATTCGCGAAGGAAAGACTAATGTACGAAGTGTTCAGCCCTTAACGGCGAATAACTGCTATGATTTTGATTGATACCTACAATCAATTGTTTTTAAAATTACTCGTAAGTACAGTAAATGATGTCTACCCTCAAAAAGTTACCACGGACCGCGAATTGTCATCCTTTTGACTGGGAGGCGGATACCTTAGCGATTTCGCCAACGCCCCAAACGTCAAAATAAACCATTTGAAAAATCAGCCAAGAATGCCAAACAATTCAATAGATGACTGAAACTTCAAACAGTTCATCAAAATAGGTTTCGTTATCTCCAGGCGCGGCGATAAAAGCTCATTAAAAAAATCAGCAAGCAAAAGATTGCATACGCATTGGCTAAGAAGCATCCAAGTTTTAGTCAAGAGAAAACGTCCCTTTAAATCAATTCAAGTCCTAACAAAAAAAACACCAAAAAATGCAGACACTTCTTTTCAAAAGTTCTCGGCCAAGCAGCGCGGTCCTCCGAAAAATGCTGAGCAGCTCGTATGTCGGTCAATTCCCTTGTGGATAAAAGATCTTTAAATTAATTTAAGGAGGAGATTGTTCAATGATCCTGTTGTTTACTTGCCATTAGGTCATGGGTGTGGTTTACTTTGGTCACATAAGTGGCAGGTGGAGGCGCTCCCATCTCAGTCCCTTGTTCCCACGCGTTCTCATGCTTCGCTAAGCCTCCTTCAGACTTCAATCTGCCACCAGATGACGTACCTTTGTTTCTTCTATGTTTAGGCGGTTTCTGATCTTCGATGCTTCGGCTGGTTGAACCGTTCAGGCTTTCGGCGTCAATTCTGAGAGCAAAAAAAAACTTCCGTGCAATAAACGCCATTTTTCTTGAATACAAACTAAATTCCTTGGAAAAAACTTAAATAAAAAACTCAAATACCAGAAGACTCATTTTTGAGACGACAAAATTGAATATTCGGAAAAAGTGTGCAACGAATAATTGATTAAGTGAGGATGAATATTCGGATACAATTCGTTTCTGTTTGACCAACATTTCAACTTCATTCATAATCAGACACACTAATAATTTAATAATCTATTTTTAACGTTGTTTTCATAAATTAGGGAGAAGGAAAAAATGGCCAAGATTAATATAGACAAATGAGTGGCGAAAGAACTATGTGCTAGGCTGAGTATTATTCACGGTCAATTTTGGTTAGATGAATTAAAGTAAAAGCGAACGCAGCAACCTCAATTGGAATTTAAATTCTACATCAAATACAATTTGAGTGATTTTTTTTACTTAACAGGAAAAAGCAGACCTTTTAGATTTAAAAAAAAGATCGAAACTGAATAAACACTAACTTTTCATCGCTCTTTGATAGAAGCGTATCATCTTCATCTGTCTTGTCTGTTTTGGGAGCTCTCTTCAACTCCTTCTTCTCGGCTGTCTGGGGTCTGAAAGAGACCGAACTCCGTCCTGACCTGATTGAAGTAGCCGAGCCAGGCCTCTGTTGTGTTTTGGGAACTGCTACATCTCGGGTGCCAGTTGAAATTCCAGAAAGGCTGAAAAAAATGAAATATTGCTTTAAAAATTCAGTCGGACAACAAACGATGAAAGTTTTTGACGAACTGAAGCCGCATTGGGTCTCGAAGTCGAGGGGGAGTGCGCTTCGAAAAAAAAACAATTTTTGGTCTGAACTTTACAAAAAAGGGTCTTTATAGTGTATTGGCAGTAATGGGAAAATCAGTTGGCTCGACCGAGAAAAAAGGTGGCAAAACGTTCAATTAAATTTTAGAAATTTTCCTCGAGAAAATCCTATTTCCGCTCCTGTCTCCCTTCCATTCCAGAAGGGATGAAGCAGTTAACAAGGTACAAAACTCGTTTGAGCTAGTCCTTTCTAGGGATGGATATTCTGTGACAGGTTTCATTCACTAAAAGAATTAAAAAAGACCGCTGTTGCTTGTTGCTTTGTAAGAGGATAAAAGCCAAGTGTCGTTTCTAGTTGGTGGCGTGTTTCAAGAAACATACGATAAGGTAAAAAAATTAGTGAATTAGGCATGATCGACATTTTTGTTTTCAAAAATGAATAGAAAACAAAAAAGAAAAAATACAAAAAAATAAAAAAATTTTGATTTTTTTTTCTGTTTTAGTACAATAATTTAATTTTTTTAGAACATATTTTAGAGCATTTTTTTTACCAAATAAGCGCTAAATGAAACATCCAAAGTTTTCTTCATTGTAAATCAAGCCATTTTTCACACAAGCTTTTCTCGACATTGGGACAAGTTTTTGGAAGTTTGTTAATGTCGTTCCAATCACGACTGGCGTTTAATGTCGTTCCAATCAAGCGGCTTTAAAATGATATATCACTCGACACATTCCGATGATTATTTGTAGTACTTGATTATGCCTAGAAAACAAAACACTTAAACACACCCGAATACAAAGTTCCTCCCCATTTTTAATGGTCAGAGCAAAAATTAAAACACTAACCGAGATTCACTTCGTTCCTCTGCGATAGAGCTGCGCCTACTCATTAGCAAACTGAAATATAAAGTGAGATTAAGGTTCATGATATTACTGAGCAAAAACGCTGTGTCAAGCAAAACTGCTCGTGTCTACGGCAAATAAACGCGGGAAAACGACAAAACGATTAGAAAAAAGAACCATGTTTGTTCATTTTTTTCTCTTTCTCAGCGCTTTTGCCCATCTTTTAATGAAAATGAGAAATATTTCTCCAACAAGGATTTTTTCCCCCACACAAACTTGATCGAAAAAAAATGTTTGAAAAAATGGTGACGTTGAAAATTTTGGTGAAATTGAGCAAATTTTGGTTGAAAAATAGATTCGTTCTTCACTTAACCACACTTAAAAATTACCAGAACAACACTTAAAAATTGAGTGTTGTTCTGGTGAAATTATTCGGAGAGATGAGATTTTTTTCAACAAAAAATTACTTGCAACAATTGGTTAGTTCGTATTGCCAAGCGTTTGACTGGAAGATTTTGGTTACATTATTAAATTACACAACGTACATTACAACATTTCTTTTCTCCATTTCGACTCAAAATCAATTTTTTGACAAAAGTTTTCTATGTACTCTTGAAACTTTCGATCTGTTCTTGTTACAAAACTCTAGAACCTTCCTTCATATTTTGGCACTTGATGTTGCTCTTATTAAATTTTTGTCGATCAAGAACTTGAGATTAAGCAAAAGCAGTCAAA
This sequence comes from Symsagittifera roscoffensis, assembly GCF_963678635.1. Classification (NCBI taxonomy): domain Eukaryota; kingdom Metazoa; phylum Xenacoelomorpha; order Acoela; family Convolutidae; genus Symsagittifera; species Symsagittifera roscoffensis. The sequence continues at coordinate 23,473,627 of NC_087071.1, read as the reverse complement.
ACATTTAATTTTCACCTTTATATAAGCATTTTAAACATTTTTTTCGCACGCAAAATCATAACCACAAATAAGAGCCAAATGCGGCCAAGTCATGTCGATTGGAAAAACTAGCAGCAAACCGAGACAATTACAGTTTTTAAAATGTTTGAGCTTAAGTAGCAAAGCTTTTATTCTTTCTCTCCTACAAAAAAAAATAAACAGAAGTTCTTCAAAAGTCTCGACATGTATTCTCGACATGTATTGCTTTGCGCGTATTCTCGGCGGAAACATCAGATAGGCTTCTAAAGAAACAAGGAGAGCCACTTGCAGAGCACCTGGCACAGAATATTTCGACCAAAATAACTTTTCAAACTAAATCTAATATAGGTTAAAAAATTAAAAACATCGTGCAAATTTATTCAACTTTTTCAAACGTTTCTGTAAAACTTATCAAGTAAAGGACAAGCAATTTAGGAAGAATGAGACATAATAATAGCTAAAATATCGTTAAAATAAAGTTAAAAGTGCATTGGGCAGATCAGCCTCTCATCAACTTTCATTAAATATCATCCTAAAATGGTTTTAGTATGATATCAAGCATCGCTCATTATAATTTTTCCTTCAATGCCTGAAAGTTGTCAAAACCCAAAATCAGCCATTTTTATTTCCCATTCCTCGTTTTAAAATTTAAAATTAGGCAACTTATAAAGAAACGTCACAATTTACACGCAGGATGAAAGCAGTGACAATCAAAAATTCCTCCCCTCAGGATCGATTCCCTGAGGGGAGGGCGTCCGCCCCCCCCCCCCCCCCTAAGGGTGTTATAGGGTGTTTCATATGTCCACTATCTTAGAACTCCTTCAAAATTTGAAGAGAATTTCCTCTATCTTACAATTTTTACAAGTTCTAAGAACTACGCAAAAATAAAAAAACAAAAAAATGCCAAAAACACTTCTGAATGTGTTTCTACACCGTAGGAAGACACAGGTAAAAATCAATTTTAGTAAATTTTCATTTTTTCAAATTTAATCATTTCAGATTGTGGTTATAATGTATGCATGAAAAAAAAAATTCGAGAAACAAAAATTTCTTAGTTATTTACCTAGTAAGCGATTCGAAGTTTTTTTAGAGACAAAAAATCAACTTTGGCGAGTCATGTTATATAGCTTCGGACGTGTTGTATGTGGGATTAGATACATTTTGACAAAAATTGTAATAATCAGTTGAAAGCACCCCTGCAAAGTTAGTGGTTACTTCAGTTAACTCAATTGGGGAAACTTTTAACTTTGACCTATAAGTTTCTGTTATTGTACTCTGCGAAAGCGGAGAACGTTTATATTGGTACAAGAAAAATTTATGAAATATAAATGAAAAAATTTATGAAATATAAATGAAAAAATTTTTTTAAAATATTTTTAAAGGAAAAGTTCCACCTTACAAACTTTTTGTAAGAAAGGTCACTATCTGACAACTTTGCTTTAGAAAAACTCCCTATCTTGTAACATTCTTAGAGCCTAACTTTGTAAAAAGTAGTAAGTTTCTTATAACAAATTTCTGAAATAGCGGCTTTTGGTCATTCCGGGAAAACAAAATAATATTTATCTCAAGAAATTGTCCAGACAGAAGCCTGCTTCAAAAAGGGAAACAGTGGCGCTAAAATCCAATCCATTGCTTGGCACTAAACTTAACAAGCGAAGAAAACGTTTGTGAGGAAAAAAGAGAAATTTTGCTTAGTCAGGTAATCAGACGGAAATTGTTGTTCGGATTGTTCAGATTAGTGGTTAAAGTTGGTATGCAGAGACGACGAAGCATCAATTGAACGTGAATCATATGTCGCAACGTAATGGTGCAAAGTATATATGGTGCTATACAAATCCTATGTCGCAAGGTAATGGTGCAAAGTATTAATGGTGCTTTTTTCACCGCAGAACATAAAGAATAGATTTTAATTGTCAAAATTAATGTAGAAAAATTGTTTTTGACCATACAAATCATGCGTCGCAACATATATGGTTCTATGTAAGAAAAAAAAGTTTCCATAAAAAAGTTGTAATTGGAAATATAACAAACCAGTGTTCTCTAAACATTATACTATATACGACAAATTTTAAAATTATACGAAAAAAAAACATTTATACGATTATACCAGAAATCAGAATAATATGATAAATTATACCATTATACGGAACCGATAACTGGCGAATCATTTTTGTGAGACAAGGACTTTTCATTGAAAACTACAAGATAGGGTTTTGATCTCAAGTTATACGATTATACGCTTTTTGTACGAAAGCTAAAATATAAGATTATAAGTTTTACGACTTTATCGTTATACGTCGATACACTGTATAAAATTTGTTAAGGATAAGCCTATAGGAAATTCCATTCACTCTATCTAAAATATAACTAGCCGAGTTAACGAGTATCCTTAGGATGAAAAAATTTCAATGTCAAACTTTCACTTGAACTGTTGGAAAAAAAAACAAATTTACGAAGAAATAATGAAACACAATCTGCATTACTAGCCTCCTACTAGCGTGAAAATAAAACAATGTCTGAGTCAGGGGCGGATCAAAGATTTTCTCGAGGGGAGGGACGTATTTTCAAACAATTTTCGAAAATTTTGACCTTTTTTTAGGTCAATCAAATTGATTTTCCGAGCTCTCCTAAAGCACTATAAAGACCGTAAATAGGCCAAATTTTCTGCGCCGCAGGCATATTTTTGAAAAAACAGGTCAAAAAAGCCGCTTTTGGGCATTTTTCGGAAAGTTAGTATATATTGGCGCCCAAGGCGCCTTTAGAAAAATTTTAGGGTCAGTCGGCCAAAAATGGATTTCTTAAAAAGTACCAAAGGGGGACCCTTTGGGTCGGCAGGGGGTCGATTCTTTGAGGGGAGGGCGTCCACTCCCCCCTCCCTAAATCCGCCCCTGGTCTGTTTTCTTGGATATGCTCTTGCACAAAAAGCTTTTCGAAATGATATGACTTATTAGACTTCAGAAGGTTGCAAAAAGTACAAGACGTGTGCTTTCAACTCTCTCAAGTGCACAATGACATCAATTACTGATTCGCCGTCCTCCTTTGTGCAAGTTATAGGGTGTTTAACTAGTACTATTTCAATGGAAAAAGTTTTATGATCTGAATAAAATGATCTGGTGCAAAGAATAAAACAAAAATCTTTTTCCTTTTAATATAAAAAATAGATGCGCCTTTCACATTTCCTGTTAACTTAACTCCTGCAAACGGACCAAGTAAATGATCTGCTCCCCCCATCCGGAAAACGAATCAGATTTTTCACATAGGCCAAATTCGTTAAGCCGAAATCAGACTTTTAATATTTGCAAAAAAAAAAATGTTTTGTTTTGCTGGTCAAAAATTTACACAGAGGCAAAGCTGAGCTTCGCGCCACTTCCGATGCAACAACTAAGAGATTCAAACATTATGACGCTTAAGAAGCCGCAAACAAGACTTCAAGCGAAGAAAAAATTGAAAAAAGATCTAGAAAACCAAAAATTTTGCAAAATCAAAGAAGGAATTTTTTCATAATTAAATTCTCTTAATTTTTTTAAGAAGCCCTTGTAAGATTGATATTAAGCATTCAAAAGCTTGAAGCCAAAGTGTTATCGATCTTTAAAATAAAACCAAAATTTTTAGAAAACAAAATATTAGGTAGAAAAGCCGACAAAATTACAACCGACAGCTAATAAGCTTAAAATCAACCGAAATGTACTGCTTATATAGTGTCCACGAGTGCTTTATATGTAGTCTTAATTCGCGAACTAAACCGAAAGACTTTAAGTCGACCACCAAAAAGCAGAAAACTAGGAAAACAACACAAACATAGCACAACAAACTAGCAAACAGAAATTAAGAGGAAAGCCGCTAGCTTGAAAAAAAACTTCTTAAAAACGTGATAGTCTTAATCTACCAAAAAATCTGATTCTTTGAAAATCTGATGTGAAAAATCTGATTCTTTTTCCGGATGGGGGGAGCAGATCATTTACAGATCATTGTATCAATTTGTCTGGAATAAAAATCCAATTCAGAAAAAATATTAGGCCAAATAAGACAACTGAGAGATAAATTTGCATCAACAACCCAGAAATGTTAATTGCGAGAACAAACACGCATGCGTAAAAACTTTTCAAAAAAAAACAAAAAAAACTTCGCAACAAAATTAAAGCTCAAATAGTTCCACTGATGACCTTCAAAAATTAGAAAAATTTGAATCTTCAAAAATCAAAGAACGCCCGTGCTAGGGGAACTAAGCAGAAAAAAAAAGACTGACGATTGGCCAAAATAGCAGAAAACTTTGAGTTTAAATGAAAAAAGGTTCCAACTGGATTCGAATCACAAGACTTTGTCGTCTCCAGCATATGTAATATCTTATCTCTACGCCCGATGCGCTGGGTATAATTGATTGAATTTGATTTTTTACATTAAACGAACTGAAAAGCCGAAAATTGATTTTCACAAAAAAGATATATATTTTAAAAAATTTTTAAAAATGTTTACGCGCGTAGATTTAGATCTTTGAAAAAAGTCCACTTAGACATCAAATGTTATGAGCACAACATAAATTGCAGATTAAAAACATTAGGAAACTAAGTCTACATAAACCAATGGAGATAAAATATACTGGTTACCATTTGACCATTCTGTGAACAAAATTATTTACGGGAAAAAATCCAGTACCCGCGATAGCAATGCTTATAGCAAGGGTAAAAAGGACTATTGATTCTTTTTAATTTCAATTATGACCAAATAACAAATAATCTATGCCAAGCTGAAATTTTTGGCTGATTTTTCTGTCGACCAAATTGAACATTTTAATCAAAATTTAGTTTTATTATAAATTGTAAACTTTCAAGCAGAAGCGAAGCTGCGCTTCGCAAACACTAGCGATAACACGACATACAAGCAGCTTTATAGGAAGAAATAAGAAAAGAAAGAAATAAGCCTCCAGTTAGTATAACTTTGCTATGTATGGGCCTCGAACCTGCGACCGCGAGAATTTGAATCTAACACCCGGCAACAAACTCTTAACAACCCGCAAACACTACTCACAAGTAAAACAGCTACATATGCTAACAAACTGCCAATGCTATGCAGCAAAAGTAGCAAAGCAGCGCCAAATGTAAATCGACACAATTTTGCAAGTAATAGTTTGGAATATAACAAACTGACGGCATCCACACTAATTTTGCATGAAATAAATTCGAAAGCATAAAACCTTATTTTATATAAATTATGCATTTCATAAATTGTGAAATATATTGAGTTAGAAAATTTCTGAAATCGAGTTTTTGTTACTGTCATGTTGTTTGAAACAAATAGCTTTTTCGGTTCATTTAATGAATTTGAAATGTATCAACTGTGTTAACTTATTAGTATTCGAATGTCAAAGCACTTGCTATCAAAAAGCCTTAAAGGTGCCCCAAAAGTGGCACCAAAATTTGCGACTTAGGTAAGAAAAAAGAATAGTCGTAGTATCACACTAACGCTCACTAAAGTTCGCTAGTGTGAATAAAAGAATTGGCGTGAAATGAATATAGTTAATTCATTCAGTCTTTTTTGGAAGGGAGATTAATTACATGGACCCGCAAATATTTAGTCAGCATTGCTCAACGTTTTTGTTTTTTCTTATGTGAAAGTTTTCTGTCTGTCTCTGTCTCTCTCTCTCTCTCTCTCTCTCTCTCTCTCTCTCTCCGACAATCTATCTCCGAATCCGACCATTTATTAAAAAAGTTTTGCAAAACAGCTAGTAAAAATATTTTAGTCAAAAAAAGGAAAGAACTATCCCTGTTATCACTGTTTCCGATATATAACGACTATACAAAAACTCCATATTTATCTGATTAAATTCAAATGACTACTATTATGACTTCATTGTACGTTCATAAATACTATTAGAAGCCCTAGGAACAGCAACAAATAATACGATCGCCATTTTCGTTATTGCTGGTCTTTGAATCGCTTGATAAACGAATCTTGAACTTGCTCTTCTTTTTTCAAAGCATCTAACTCCTCGTCCAAGCGACTTTTCTGTTTCTTTTTTTCTTGAATCATGTCCAGTAACTGTTGGCGCTTCACTTCTCGTTCCTTTCCCATTGACTTCAATAAATTTTGCTGGCCAACTGCTTTGGTTTTTGTCGTCTCGATTTCATGGGCTAGTTTACTCACAGATGTTATCCATTCAGAAACAACTTCATTAAAATCTCCAAACTTTCCCAAAAATTCCTTGCACCCATCGCTCAAGGCGTGAGAATCTTTTTGAACTTCAGGATCAAGTGCTCGTAATTTATTGTTGTCATCGAAGTAAAGTCCGTATGCTTCCATTACTTCTATAAATGATCAACTTCACAAAAATGCCACAATATTTCATACAGATACGAGGAGGAGCTACAACAGTTCGATTTGCATTTAGGTTTTTTCTTTTTTAGAATTTATTTTCTTAATTGCATGATCGACGAAAAACCACCCAAGAAACCTTGGAGTCGCATAGATTCGGAACTTTTTTTTAACCCCCGGTCCTACTCAGTGCAGGACCAACCGTGGAGGAGGGGGATGTCATCTGTTTCGCCGTAGCCGGTCGCACCTTGAGGAGGCGGATGACACTATGACCCCTCAAACCTTGATGACTTTTTTCTTTTCTTAAGCTAAACTGTAAGTAACAAGGTCAAAAATTATTATGGTAAACTAAATTGTTTCACTAGTCTTTCATTATTTCACTCAGTCAAAAAAAACATTGGAATTTTACATATTAGAGAAAGGTAAAGTAAAACGTGAAAAAGTAAAGAGAATCAGATTAAAATGGGCCCTTCCGTCATGCGACGGTACGTGCACAGGTTGGATAGGGCCGTACCAACACTATATAAACACATCGGCACAATTTTATGAATAAATCATGTCGATTTTAATGCATCAAGAGAATTGTCAATTAAAATCTACCCTCCTCGTTTATAGCACAGATAGAATTGTCTATGTTGGATGTATTTTTAAGATTTTTGCACCCATTAAGGCAGAAGATTGCACTCCTCAGAAGTGCAAAACTTGTTTTTGCTCTTATAAAGTTTATTGTGTCCGAGTATGATTCGTTCCGTTTTTCGCTTAGTTTCTCTGCTAGTTTCTGGACGGTTTTTGTTGAGCCTGGTGCTGCTCCTCCGGTACACGCAAAAATTAGTGGAACGAAGCTGCTGTGTTAGCACATCCAGAATTCTTTGTTGGTATTTGAATGTTTTGACACTCTCATGATATTTGTAGGCGTCAGATATAGTTTTAGGGCAGGATTTAGCATGGGGGTTGAAAATTTTTACATCGAAAAAGGGGCTCTTTTTCCTTTTCCCCCCACCTCACATAAGCGTCAATTTTATGGTGTAACGAGGGGTTTTACAAGGTTAATTATGAAGACCAAAAATGTTTGTCATGGCCTAATTAGTTCGCATGCCAATTTTTGTAATATTCGGATAAAGTGAACAAAGTTTCACTTGTAAAATTTTGCAGGTGGGGGAAAAGGAAAAAGAGCCGAAAAAGGTTAGGCTGAATCGGCCTCCCCAGAGTCCACTTGCCTTGATGTCAAGTCGAGCGTCATCTTCAGTAGTGGTTGTTTTGTTGTGAAAGCTTTCGAATTCCAACAATTGAAGTTTCGGCTCTATTTCAACATCATGGCATACTTCGTCCAGGAGTGTCGCAAAGGTATTGCGAATTTCATTATGTCTTGGTGAGTGCATCCACCTTTGGGACAGTGTAGAGAGTGGGTCAGTACGAAGTATGCCATGGTTGGGAATCAAGCCAACCAGGCTGAGTAGCTTAACATTTACACAGAATAAACCGAAAAGTATGCGAGGGAGATTCTCGGTTTTTTTTTTAAATACCCTGAGTTCCTCGGTTTATTAACATAATTAATAAAAAAACGCTTTTAAACCCAGTACTGGAGGTAGCTGCGACTTGAAGCTCACAACCTAGCTGTTTAAAAAGACCGCCATCATCATCTTAACCTTTACTCTTTTTAAAATGTAATCAGGTCAAAAGTATCATAGTAACCGAGGTTTCAGTCAGGAGTCCTTTCATCGCATATTCCAGTAAAAATTCTCTGAATTTTCTAGATATGGAAGTGATAATGAAAAGAAAAGAGATGATGAGAGTTGATGTGATTAAACTTAAACTATATACGGCTACATTTCTTCAATACGGCTACCCCGCAGTTCCAGCGTTCTAACTAAAATCAGATAAATGTAGCCTGGTTTATTACCATGTAAAATTGGTGTATCAAGTCAATAAAAACGTTTCGCACATTTTGAGCATTGCAGAAGTCTACAAGCAAACTATTTATTGAATAGGCAGCCATGGTTAGCAAGAACAGTATCAGTAGATGTCTGATAGAGAAAATGGGGATTTCCCATTAAAGCCCCGCAACAAAATCTTACATCCCATCCACTGATTTTACGATTAAAATCATGGAACCTTAAAAAAAAATTTACAAATAGAAAAAAATTGAAATACAAGGACTTTTAAATCTTAAACCAGTCCAATTGAACTAAGTTTTAACGATACAATGTCAATTTGGATGGAAATTATGAGAGAAAATCAGCCAGCCATTCTTTCCTTCTCAAAAACATTATCTCTTGAAAAAAGAAAATACAATCGATTTATTGCGAATTTTATTGTAATAAAACATGCCTCAAATATGCATCATCTTTTGGAATTCGATTTTTTGTCTTTTTGGGAGGAAAAAGAAAAAATTCATTGTTGATGATTTTTGCCTTCTGATTTCTACATTTTGAAAGAAAAAAAACGACTGACGGAATCTCAGATACCATTTTTTCATGAAGTGCTGATTGAAACGGAGACAAAATTCAGAAATGCGCTAACAGCTAACAAATCGACGGAAGAAACAAAACAAATCCAAATAATATAAATCATCCCCCCCATTCTCGAAAAAAATTGTCAAGTCAGCTGAAAATCTGGCGCAGGCATATCGAACTTGTGCTTCCGATATACTGAAATAATTCCCCACAACAATGCAACAGAAGATGACAATCTCAAAAACAAAAACTGTGACAAAAGATCACCGCAAACTTCATGCACTGACAGTTATTGCTCCCCCCGAAGCAGAACAATTTATAACCAGCATCAAACGCGAAGAAATAATTCTACCCGAGTCGAGATTTTTCACCTAATTTGAAGCAAGATTTGAGCGGTTTGAGCGGTTTTTTTAGACAATTACGCTCAAAATCTTGCTTCAAAATGAGCGGTTTGAGAGGTTTTTGAACGGTTTATCTAAAAAAACCGCTCAAAAACCGCGCAAGATTTGAACGGTTTTGAGCGGTTTATCTAAAAAAACCGCTCAAAAACGGCGCAAGATTTAATAATAAAAAGTCGACCACAGAGGGATTCGAACCCGCAATCTTATGATTCGAAGTCAGACGCCTTATCCTTTAGTCTATGCGGACTTGCTGGAAGCTTAATATTCGCTGTATTTGTTCTACTGAATATGTTCAATGTTTTAGACATGCACAACAAATATACTGTCAGGATTATACTAAGTCAAGATATACTAAATAGAGAGAGAGGGGGCACGTGGTTGGGGGTTTCGTGGGGGGATGGTTAAACGTGAGGGGGTTACGTCGTGGGTTGGGGGGTACGTTGATGGGGGGGTACGTTGGGGGGGGGGGTACGTTGGTGGGGGGGTTTGTTGGATGTTGGATACGTTGAGGGGGTACGTTGGGGGGAGGGAGTACGTTTGCGGGGGGGGGGGTAAGTTGGGGCGGGGGGGGGGTGGGGAGTTTTGCAGAGAAGAGAAACGTTGAACCTGGGACCTCGACCCGGGAAGACCGCTCAAAAACCGCTCAAAAACCGCTCAAATCTTGCTTGAAAAACCGTTCAAAAATCACCGCAAGAAATGAGCGGTTTTTGAGCGGTTTTTTAAGCAAGATTTGAGCGGTTTGAGCGGTTTTTCCAAAAAAACCGCCCAAACCGCCCAAACCGCTCAAACCGCTCAAATCTTGCTGGAAAACCGCTCAAACCGCTCAAATCTTGAGCGGTTTTTGAGCGGGATCTCGACCCGGGTACTTAACAGGACGGTATTTTCAATGGGATGCTTTCCTAGGTCTCATAGACCCAAGAACGTTTGCTCTAAACTAGCCAAAATCAAATTGTCGAATTTGCCTTATGTATGCAACGATATCGAGGCGAAATTATAGCTATAATTATCGGAAAAGACATAATTCATAGCCTTATTTTCCAACGTGAGACCTGTATCGTAACTGAACCGGGTCAGTATTTTTATACAGGAAGATCAATTTTAGAAGTTAAAATACAAAACGAAGAACAAGAGAAAAAGCTGACGAACTGGTCTTACAAATCGAGAATGGATGGGTTTAAAATGTGTGAGGGTGTAGAAATCTCGTTTCACATACCTTCAATAGATGTATTTCAAAAGTGCGAGATATCCGGACGCCAAGAAAAAGGTCATTTTCTCGTGTCGAGTTGCGTGTTCTCATTGAAGAAACGTAACCCGTATCGATTTTAATTGAAAAGGACTTAAACACTTGTCATCTTATTTTATCATTATCACTTCCATATCTAGGAAATTCCAAGGATTTTGACGGGAATACGTGATGAAGTGACTCCTGACTGTAACCTCGGTTACTATGATACTTTTGACCTTCTGATTACCCATTTGGTGCAACATAGGAAACCAAAAAACCAACAATCCCAATAATCACTCCCCAAAAAAACCAAGCTTCAAAAAAGCCAGCGACGAGAAAAACGATGACGAAACAACAAGCGATAAGTATTGTAATGGCAGCGAAAATGTCGAGGGAAAGAAGGTCGAATCACCACCATCTAGAGTTTTTGTAAATAAATCTAGAACAAACAGTGCAGCAACTCCAATCGAAGAAAAACAAAAGGATGAGGCTCTCAACAATGTTGTTGTAGATTTTCTTACTCTGCTAAGAGAAAAAAGACAATTTAAATATCGAAAATAGCAAACGGAAATGTGCCTCTGACGGAAGAATGCGTACAAAAAGAGAGCGTGAAATTTCACCAACCTCTTGGTCAGTTTTAACACGGACGGAAGAAAGAGCCTAATACAAAATCTATAAATTACATTACGTAAAAGACATGGTTGGAGAGAAGTTTCAGCTTTTTTTTATGAGCGAAAAACCAGATTATTTTTCTTTAAACATTTTTAGCATAGAAAATTTAGCTAAATTACACTCACTTATCAAAAAATGTCAAGTGATAAAAAAATCGTCCAGTTTTCTTTTGTGCATTCAGGCAGCAAAATTATCAAATCTTACAAATATATATCTGAGTTTACTGGATAAATACAAAGTTTCATTTAGTTTTATATCGGGCTGAAATAATTATGGTGGTTTTTAACGTTATGGTCACCAAGCTTGAGTCCTGCAAAAAGATTTCCTCCAAGTACAGGTTTTCAAAGGTTAAATTTTGTCACACTTGTTTGGTTTGTTATCAACGTTTATGCGAACCCAAATTCCTGTAATCAGTCCCCAAAAAAACCAAGCTTCAATAAAGCCAGCGACGAGAAAAACGATGACGAAACAACAAGCGATAAGTATTCTAAGGGCAACGAAAATGTCGAAGGAAAGAAGGTCGAATCACCATCATCTAGATTTTTTGTAAATGAATCTAGAATAAACAGTGCAGCCACTCCAAGCAAAGAAAAACAAAAGGATGAATTTCTCAACAATCTTGTCATAGATTTTCTTACTCTGCAAAGGAAAAAAAGACAATTTCAATATCGAAAATAACAAATGGAAATGTGCCTCTGACGGAAGAATGCGTACAAAAAGAGAGCGTGAAATTTCACCAACCTCTTGGTCAATTTTAACACGGAAGAAAAAGCCTAAAATAAAATCTATAAATTACGGAAAAGACTTGGTTGGAGAGAAATTTTAGCAAAATTTTTTATCTGCGAAAAATCAGATAATTTTTCTGTTAATATTTTTAGCATAGGTAATCCAGCTAAATTACACTCACTTATCAAAAAAACTCCAGTATTAAAAAAATCGTCCAGTATCCTTTTGTGCATTCAGGAAGCAAAATTATCAAATCCTACAAATATACATCTGAATTTATTGGATAAATACAAAGTTCAATTTAATTTCATTCCGGGCGCGAATAACTATGGTGGTTTTTAAACGTTATGGTCATCAAATTCGAGTCCTGCAAAAAAATTTCCTTCAAGTACAGGTTTTCAAATGTTAAATTTTGTCAAACTTGATTGGTTTGTTATCAACGTTTATGCGAACCCAAATTCCTTCCAAGCAACTTTGAATTCCCTGAAATTAAGCATCAGATTTTTACCTAATCAATCGAAAACTATCAAGACGGGTGATTTTATTGCACTGAGTTTTAACAATATAAACATTTCTTCAATACCTAATTTAAATGATGCACGTATCAAACGATTTACCCAACTCAAAGAACAAATTCTTGATTTATTTGGTTTTGTTGATTTCGCACTCAAGAATGATTATTTTGATTAGACACATTATGACAAACAACATTAATCTTTTGCGCGCTCAGCTCATGTTTTCATGATTTTCGAAAAAGAGTATGACTCTATGCAAAGCACTCAAATATCAACCTGTGATCATTTACTCTTACACGTTTCTGTTAAACCATCAAACTTGTATCCGCGCGGCCCTTGTTACTGTAAATTAAATGAAAACGTTTTAAAAAACAATGACAGCTTAATTCGAGAGGATCTAAAAATTTGATGAAAATGAATCAATTCAAACATCATCTTCGTCAACTTCTGAAGTTTATTCAAGAGAACAAAAAGCGTGTAGATCAGAAAAAACTCAATAAATTGAAGTACCATGAAAATGTTCTCAGAGATTGCATTCACAGCGGAAAAGTTCCAAATACGAGTTTGATTGAAAAATATCATTTGGTGTTGGAACATTTTCAAGAGGAAAATGATTCTTTTTGAGATTTTTATGAAATTGAGAAAACTCTCAGCTATACTTTTGAGACTGTGCCCAAATTTTATATTCAATGGACCTCAAAGAACACAATTAACTCAATCAAGCGAATTCAAGTTGGTCAGAACGTTTATCATAAGAATGAGGTGTTCTAAATCAATTTCGAAAGTATTTTTTCAATATAAACTTACAACAGACTCCGATCAATTACTAATGACGTTTTTATCAAAAAAAAACTGATAAAAGAAATGAGATTGATTGCTATAATCACTTTACAGAAGATGAAAATTAATAGACTATAAACAAACTGAATTTGAAAAGCTCGCCTGGACCAGACGGCCTTACATCTCGGCTATACATGACTTTCACCGATGAGTTTTGTTCAATTTTAGCTAATGTTTTCAATCATTTTGTTCATGGCGTAAAACTCCCAAACAGGTTTTATAAAGCAATAATCAAATTGCTCCCGAAATCTGAAAATGCCATAGCAGTACAAAGTTTTTGCCCGATTAGACTCATGAATACTGACGCGAATGTTTTTGCCCGTGTAATCAGTATTAGAAGTAAAAAAAGAACTTTGCAAAGTAAAAAAACCCTCAGCACGCGTATATGCCCTCAAGACAAAAGCACACAGCAAAAGGAAAGTTGAAAAAAGTGATTACTCCAGAACGATTGGCTTACCGAGGTTCATGTGCAGTAAATTTAGACTTTTCTAAAACATTTGACAGAGTTGACAGATCACTTCTAATCAATCAAAATTTTGAAAAAGTCAAACCTTGATGAGTTTCTAGTTATAGCTATTGAATTTTCCTATTTAGATTCAAAAGCAGTAATTGAGATAAATGGTTTTTTATCAGCCAGCTTGAAAATTCATCGCGGTGTGAGACAAGGTTGCCCTCTTTCCGCATTTTAAATCATAGTTTTTATCGAACCCCTTGTTCAAGCAACTGAATCTAGAGAAGCAATTAAAGGTTTCTGATTATTGTGCCCCAAACTAGTTTCATATGTAAACAACATAACTGGCCTTATCAAAACCCGATGTATTGACAGGTTGTTTTACTTAATCGATACTTTTGGAGCAAATGCTTTAATTGCTAGCTTCCTAAACAAACGTATTCAAAGAGTAAACGTCAATGGAATCTTTTCAGATTGGATTGAAATCAAACGAGGTGTCCCACAAGGAACGGTACTTGGTCCGTTGTTGTTCAATTTATATGTTAATGACATACAAGAGCGATTATATGAAGGTTGTACTTTAGTTCAATATGCTGACGACTGTATGGTTTTTTCCTCTTCTATAATTTCTGAGGATGATTTGAATCGATTGCAAAAATCACTCAATAATCTAACGGAGTTTTTTGCAGAGAACCAATTGAATCTGAATGCATCTAAATCGGAATTTATAACATTTTGTCAACAAAATGATAGCAAAAATGTAGATATTGATACAATAGTAATTAATGGGCATTACTCAGCCAAAAAATCAGAATGCAAATATTTAGGCCTTATTCTTGATTCAAGTTTATCTTTTCATGCTCAAATCAAAACAATTCTCCAAAAAATGGCACAAGGAATTAAAACTATAGATACAATTGGACAACAACTGCCGACATTATCATTAGTTGCCTTGCTTCATTGTCTTGTTTTATCATATTTAGATTATTCAGCAATATTTGTAATACAAATTAATGCTACTTTGATGCTATCTCTAGAGAAACAGTTGAACTGGGCGTTAAAAAGAACATATTTCAGATCGAAATTTAAATCTTCTTCCCTTCTTCGCATTAGCAAATCGTTCATTGGAATCGAGAAAAGAATTGAGTTAAAGTGTATAACATACTTATACCAATATCTTACAAACAAAAGAAGGCTTTTCAAAATACATTGAGACTACCGACTGCCAATTATAGGCTCAACAAAAGAACGAAACAAATATTTTTGACAAACATTGTTCAACCGCTTCTCTACAAAAATCAATTTTTCATTTGACTTCTAAAAAATGGAATTCACTGCCCATAATTTTGCGCAATTTAGAAAAATCGAAAACAGGATTCAAGAAAAAATTGAAAGAATTTTAGTGAGTGAATTGAGAAGCAATCCAATATGTACAAGTACAAATACGTGGCGTGGTTTCCGTTTTTGCTAGTTCTATATGTTTTAATTTAGTTTAATTTTTCAAACATTGTTTGAAAGAGAATCTGTATATACTCTGTATATACGCTGTATGTTTGGACTATCTGTAAAATAGTTTGTAAAGTTTTAATACCAGCTCGTTCTTAATTCTTAAAACTGATGTTTTTTTTAGTATCCGTAACTTCATATATTTTAATCAACCAATTTCTTAGCTGTAACCGAACTTGTTTTGTTTTGTTTGATTATTGCTTGTTTTCTGATGTTGTGTTTTTGTTTGATGTAACCAATGAATTTTAACCAACTTTATAATTTAACCTTTGCTATACTGATGCCTCGGCTTTTATTGTATAGTAATTCAGGTGTTCTTTCTTCTTCTCTTCTTGAAAAAAATTCGATTGATATTGCAATGTTTTCAAATGTTACAAACTGCCGTTCAATTATAACACTGCAGAAGAAATTGCGAGATGTTTATTTTTTCTGCTTGCAAAACTGTAGTGTTCATCGATCTGCAATTTCCCGCTTGTGTTTTGCTGCTTCCCGTTATCTCTGTTCAGAAGAAGAATTGATTAAGGCAAAGTTTGGAAAAATTCGATACTCTATGTGTGGGAAAAAAATTTTCTTTATAAATTCGCGTTCGTTGTTTCTAAAGATTGAGAAAAGCGGTGGTTTTTATATATTGAGAATGCGCCCGAATGTTTTTTTTTTGTAATTTAGAATGCAAAACATTTAAACACCTAATTTTCAGTAGTCCCTCGCTACAACCTTCGAGAAACGTATTACAGATTAACAATTGGCGAGACGTTTTTGTATCAAAGATCATTGCAAAACTTAAAAATAATGTTGCGGTTATTCGTGATGCATACTCAAATTCATCGACGTCACGGAAAATCAGTTTGCAAATATTTGTGTCATGGGAGATATAGAAGATACAAAACACAAATTGCTCCGTCTGATAAAAACTACCAAGGATATGTAATACTTCAGCAATACCGGAATACAGGATAGCCAGGATACCCGGTATCCGGTAAAAGTAAGGTCAATTGAACAAAAACTGCGAAGAAGTAGAATGTAGATATTTCAAGCGTACCAGGATACTCTGTATCCGGTACTAAAACAATTATTTTAAGCACAACTCACAAAAAGAACAAAAAACAGTTTGCCGACCAGATTACCCAGTATCCGGTTGAACAAAAATGTACAGGAACAGTTCAGAAACTAATTAGACGAGCTCTTAACAATTTACAAGCAGTTTCTTGTGTCAACAATTAGGTTACTAACTTGATGAGTTGTATTCGATAAATATGATGTTTTTTTGTGGTACATATTGGTCATGAAACTCTCAACTAAAAAAACTTAAATTACATTTTCCAAAAAAAACTTCTGCTGTTGATACATGGCGTGGATACATCAGTGTTATTTTTTAGAAAATAAATCGGAACTAAGAATCCAAATCTAGAAAAAGCTTGTTCAAACAGAAATGAAAGGCGCTGAAAAAAAACCTCGGCAAGCATTTTTGACAGTCATATTGAAAAAGCAAATCGAAAGCCAATTTTTGTAGGAAAACTATTATAAACAAAAAAACTTTTCTCAATTTTTTTTCTTTTTTTTGCAGTTTTTTGAACTTTTTTAAGTTTGTAATTCTGAAAAGGCACCAAAATTTTCAAAAAACTACCTCTTCTCAAGTAAAAGTTTTCAAGTTTTCAGTTCAGCTAATACAAGCTTTTATCTCATTAAAATAAGCTACTGTTAGGCTGCTCGCTCGCTATAGTCGCTTTTAATTAAAGAGAAGGTCAAAGTTTTTGTAGTAAGCGCGATTGCAGTCATCAATCCCTTCATCACATATTCCAGTCAAAGTCCTAGTTATTTTCTAAATAGTGAAGAGTAAAGTATAACCTAATTGAAAAAAAGAGTGTCTGATGACTGGGAATCAAGCCAATCAAATGCTTAACTGTTTGTCACAGCCTCTTGGATGTGATAAACTTACTGATAGATGAGATATGTTTGATGTTTGTGCCTGTTTGTCGAGCGCCCTTCCAGAGATTTTAGAGACAGGTCTGTCAATTAGGTATCTGGTCTGCGGGAAAGAGAAAAAGTTGCTTGCCTGGGGAGACTGGTGGTGCGCCGATGGACTTTTTGAGCTCGGGCGAGATTGTTCCTTGTCTGCGACTTTAATCGAATATGTGTTTTTTCGTTTTTTCTTCAAAAATGATACCTATTTCATCTAAGAAACTCCAACCCTATTATTAAGTGTTAGTTCAGTACCCTTGTGTGCTATTAACTTTTTAAACCTGAAGCCGCGCTTTAAAGATGAGGAAAAATAAAGAGTGTGCGAGCAAAGAATGCTTAAAACCTTCAGGACTTTTAAATTGGTTGGAATTTGGTTGTAGTTCTAATTGGTATCATAAGAAGTGTGAGAGTATAACTCTTAGGGACTCTAAAAAAACTCAATGGTTTCAATGTTCATTGTCCTAAATTCAGAAGAATCAATGTTCTTTTGGCAGAAACGAAAATCCATCTATGTCCTAATATATTGAAAAATACTGTCCTAATAAAAAGAAAGATAATTTCCACAAGGTAGAAAAAGTTACTTTTTGGCTGATTTTTCTGACGTCTTTCTGATTTTTTCTTGAACAAATAAAAAAAAAAGTGATCGTAAGCAATCGACAACTATAACTTTAGGTAACGTTAACAAAAACAACAGGAGCCAATATTGTTTCATTGCCTAAACCACTTCTCCAAGAGTCAAACCCGCCCCGTACAGATCTAGAGCAGAGAGAAAAGCTAATCAGCAGCAAGCTCGATGTGGGAAAATTTATGGGAAGAAAAAGACGGAACTTAACATTGTAATTCCGTGGCTCCACAGTTATTTGCAGAAATAATACAGACACTAGTAAGAAAGCTAAAGCCAATGAAATTTTGTACTTGGATGATGGAAATCTAACCGATGACTACAAAATAAGGTTCTAATGCCTTAAAACCATACTGAAATTGGAAAACAATTTATGACTCAAGCTTAAAAACAAGTATTTGTACGCTATGTTTTCTCGCACAGACAACAGGTACTGTGACTTACATTTATAGGTCATTTTCCAAAAAAATGTTCAGAAACGAAATATAAATCCAAGGGTAATTTTGTAACCTTGGGCCCCATATAGGCGACACTTGTCGCAAAAAACTGCTAAATGAAAAATAGCTGGCTCGAAAATCGAAAAAATTTCCCAAATTACTGATCAATTTGATGCACATTACCTTTTCTACCTTTCAACAATTGCTGTAGCATGTCAAAACTCCTTGTTTTCTGCAAAGAAACTTTTCAGAAACAGGCGATTGAACTTAAAAAAAAACTTCTACATGTAAGGTAACAAAATTAAAAGAAAGTTGGCTTCACGGATCTTTCACATAACACTGGTGATTGGTGTTTAAATTTTTTTAGCCAAAGGGATGAAAAATTCTATTATGAAGATCAAATGCAAAAAAATCTACCCCTTTTTTTTGAATATCAAAGCCGAAAAACTCCTGAACAGGCCCTTTGTGAGTTATTCTTGTCATTCATACTTCGAGTTTTCGAATTGTGAAAAACAAATGTAGGACGGAACTGGTGAACGAGTATCAAGCACTGCATCAGGACTTCCACTGAAATTTAAGTCTTTCCAGAGTGTATTCGAACATCAATACAACCTGCCGGCTCCATTGTCGAAGCTTTGTTCATGGCACGAAAGAGAAGCAGCAAACAAGAAGAAGGGCGGACCATAGATTGAGGGTGGACAGAGGCGAAGAAACTGATTTGGGGCATCGGCTACGAGGCTTCAACGGAGAGAGTGAACTAAACTTGTGGTATTGTGCTGTTTTGTGCCGCGTAAGGTGGAGAAAAAAAGACAGGTGGACAGAGGCGAAATTACAGTTGGCAGCACTAACAAGGCTTCAACGATGAGGATGGGGTGAATTTATTTTATTTGTGTTGCTTTGTGTCACATGAAGTTCAATCCCCCTAGCTCGCAAAAATCGAGCGCAGTTGTTCTTCCAACTCCATTCCGATATGGAATTTTCAAAAAACTCAATTGGTACTCATCAGATATTATTCACGACGCGGAAATTAAAAACCTGTGTGCCCTTCATAAAATCCTTCTTTTCTAGTATATTGAAATCAGAGTCATGTACACACTAAAAAATTCTGATGGAAATCCTTCTATGTTGGCCAAACTGTCCAACATCTCTTCAAAAGGAGTGAGGAACACGGGAAAAATTGGGCCGAAAAAAGGCAGTGTGGCAATGAAGGAGGTAAATTGGTGTACATTTCGTAGACAATTGACCAAAACGCAAACAAAATATCACGCGCGTCGAGTTTCGAAGTAAAAATTGTCAAAAATCTATATTTTTAGCATAAAAAAACTCTAGTGAAAAAAAATTGGCGATAAAAATTAGTTGTTAGAATTATCAAAACAATAGCACAGAAAATTGTGGTTAAGTTTACAAAATAGTTACATAAAAAGTGTTAGTTCTTGTATAGTAATAATTGCGATTTTTTCATATGTCAATTTTTTAAAATTTGAATTAATGAAGTTTCGGTGATTTTTCAACGATCCTTGATGTTTATGTATAATATTAGTTAAGAATTTCAAACCTGAAGAATCAAAAAATGTGCAAAAATGTTTCGATGCCTTCACAAATGTTTGTTCTGATATTTTAACATTTGTAACCTGTTTTAGAAGGATTTGATCAATCTGACATTAAACATAGTTCTAAGCACGTTCGCATTAACGTTTCAACATTATGCTTTTGGTTTCAATAAAAATTGATCTTTTTCAATCAATAACTTTTGAAGTTCGGATTGCCGCCAGCCTTAGCACAAATTTTTCTAAGAAAGTTCTGTAAAAACTTGAGCACATGTACCGGAGAACCCAGGGCATGTAGTTTTCTCAAGCAAAGAATCTCCCTCACAGGATAGGTTTCGAACGCTGCCTATGTCTTTGGTACTATTAAAAATAAAAGTTTCTTCGATCACTTGTTTTAATCGTAGAGGCAAGTGGTAGAGATTCTGTTGGCTATGAGGAAAAGAGACGAAATAAGTGAGATTATCTGCTCATGGTTGAGTCTTTCTGGAGCGCAGCTCAACAAGGTTTGAGTGTTGGCGAATGTGCATAAATAGAGCACTTCCTTTATATTGGTGCTCTCATGGCCTGATAACTCCCAATATAACCTGAACAAGGTTCTTTAAAAAAGTCTTATGAGAAAATTGAAAGTACAAACAATGAAAGCAATTCACTAGAAGCGAGAGAAAACTTAGATAATTTTAGACTTGCGCCCGATGAAAAGAAAACATCTCTAGATGTGATGAGGTTGTTTACAAAATAACTACTCAAAGAAGCATTAGACATAGCTCTGAGAAAGCCGTTTGAGCAAGATGAAACACCATCAATTGCTAGGAAGACAACGAAGGGATTGATCAACATGACAGATAGTCGAAACAATTTCAAGTGCAAGGAAACCTGGTACATTCTGAAGAATGGTTTAGCAATGAGGGCGTCTCTAGCCGTAATTTTGGTAATTATAAGGCCGAAGCAGTTCGCACTTGCACTAAGAAAAGAAAAGAACTTAGAAAAAATATATCTCGAATGCACTTCAAAGAATATAAACAGTTGAAAAGGTTTTTAAAAAAAATAACGGTCTAAATTTTTATCACGTAAAATGCGGTGTTAGATCAGACAATGAGTACTGAAACAGGTGAAACCATCTGGTACAGTTGAAACTGAAACGCAATAATACAGAAAAATAAGTCAGCTCAGCAAGCTAAACGTTTCTCCGTTACGTTGATGATATAGTGAGGACAGAGAAGAATGATCCTGAAGAGGTGTTGCGAGCGGCAAATTTACTCCATCCAAAACTAAAGTTAACAATAGAGACATATAACACACTGATAAGCTGGATTTTAAGGTTTAAAAAACATTATTGGTTAAGCAGGAAAGTTTACTCTGGATGGTATCAAAAACCAACAGATTCAGTTAAGCTAATTTTTTTTTCAGAATTTGCGTCCCCTTCACTACAAGAAGAGTGTGTGTGAAATAAGTGTTCAGCGAGTTTTCCTCGGTGCGTCAACATGGGACACTTTTAAAAAAGTGATAGTAAAAACCATAAGCAGCAGTTGGATAACCAATATTCAGTAGGTGGGTCATCACTACTTGATGGTTCAAAATCGGGGAAAACACAGTCAGACATTAGCAAAAAAATGCGCAAATAAAAGTAACGACTCAGAAATTAAAAACCTGTGTGCCCTTTTGAAATCCTCCTTTTCCAGTAAATTGAAATCAAAATCCATGTCCAGACTAGAAACTTTTGTTGGAAATCCGAGTATAGTGGCTAATTGGTCCGAGATCTCTTCAAAAAGATCGAGGATTACGAGAGACGATATTTCCATTGGGCATTATAAAAGGCAGTTTAGCAATGATTGTGGTAAATCGGTGTTCAATTGGAAGATAATCAACGAAGCCGCAAGCAAAACATCACTCGCTTCGAGTTTTGAAGTAGAGAACTGACAAAAAGCTATAGTTTGAGAACCAAAAATTTCTAGCGAAAACAAAATATAGAAAAAACTTACAACCTAGCAATAATGTATTTTCAAATCGAAAAAGTAGAAACAACAAAGTGCAAGCTCAGAAAATTCAAGCTGATTTTAAAAAAAGATGACATAAAAAATTTTAGATTTTTCTTTTAAAAGTGTTGATGTTTTATCAAACATTTTTGATTTATTGACGTGTTGGTCCCTTTTTTACGATCTTCGATTAGCAAGAAAATTAGCAAAAGAAATTGTTGAATGCACATCTTTAACACATTTTCATGTGTTTTTTATTTTTTTTTTAAAGTCTGTTATCTTTTTAATTAACATTTTTTTATCTGACAATAAATACTGTTCCGTAAACTTTCGCATAAAAGATTCTACAAATTTTTTGAGAAAACAAAAAGATTTAATTAATTTTAGAGGTTTCTCTAATTAAGATCTGTGAGAACTTCAGCACATGTATCGAGAAACTCAGGCAAGTAGTTTTCTCAAGCGGAGAACCTCCTTCGCAAGGTATGTTGCGAACGCTGCCTGTGTACTCGGCACTATTAATGATAAAAGTTTGTTCGTAGATGTTTTTTGTTTGCAGAGACAAGTGAATCCAAAGGGTAATGTAGTTTAATTATCTGTTACAGTAGTAGCTTGTATGTTGTTTATCATTTTGAGTTTATTTCAGTTTCAATTTGTTCTTTGCAGGCTTTATTTTTCTGTCTGATTGGTTGGATTTCTAACCATCTGAATTTCTTACTTTTATTGACGATGTTTGAGTCCCAACCATCTGATTATCTTACTTTTTTGTAAAAAAACTAAAACATGCTTCGCGCTCCTCAGGATAATGGAGTACAGATTGCTGCACAATATTAAATTTATCGACAACTCTATAAGCGCTATTACAATAAAGTTGTATATTGAGCGAAGGTTTTTGCTCAATTTTTGTTCATCTTCAGGTTTACAAATCTAACTTATATGTACACATTGATCAAAAATCATAGAAAGTGTCAAAACAATATTCATAAAATGATATATCAAATTATTACATAAATTGTATTAAGCGATAAATTTTCAAATCCCGCCTACGTATTCTGAGAGTTTGTTATTTTCCCAATTTTTTGATCTCAAAATTTCGTTTTGATTTTTTAATATTATACTAACATGCTGATGTTTTTTAAACAATCTGATGTTTTAGCCAAAATTTTGGAAACAAAGCTTCATTGCCGGCTTTTAAACCGTTGCGTGTGTTGAGTCCTGGCTTCTCTTTCCAAATCTGCAGCGCATCTAACGTTAATAACTTATTATTCTGCTGGCCTGGTCAATGATCTTCCAACTTAATACTGAACTCGAACCATTGCCTTCACGCTCTTTCAGATGTTGCCCGATGGGAGTATCCGCTCTTCGGTGTTGCTCATTCCTAGTGGTAAGATGTCTGATCGTTTGGCCGACCTTGATGGATTTGCATCCACTGCATTCTAGTTTGTATACTATTTTGGATTTTAGCTCACATAAAAAAAGATGATTTTGATGACGGCAAACGTGTTTTTAATTTCGTCTACATAAACACTATTTGCATGGCGGCAATATTCTGCACTTTTTGCAAAGTTTTCAGTGTGGTTACCTCGATATTGAATTTTCAACTTGAGTGGTGTTCAATTCCTTCAGTACTGCAGTAACCTACTATCGGTCTCAATGGAATAGCCCTGCTGAGTAAAATTGCCAGGTTCTTCTGCGGATTCACTGTGTCTGGAGTTAACGATAGACCCGTAATCGCAGATATATGGGGCAGAAACTGCTTTTTTCCACGTCGATTAAGTGTTCCAGACTATGATGGAGAAAACTGGCTCCATAAATGAGGAACATATTGAAGCTAGCTCGACTGAAAAAGGTAGAAAACTAAATAAAAGCAATAAAAACAATTGGAGGAGAAATGAGCGATCCTTTAAGGTGCTTGGTAATATTTAACTACCTGGATAAGTAAATGAAGTGCTGTCAACGGGCCCGAAGCATCCCATTAGTGAAAAATTTAAGGAAACGCGATTTTTGGCTGATATCGTTTTTTTCCTCTCACAATTGAAAAACCAAAAAACATCTGGTCAAACTTTATGTGAAATAGAAGCCTCGGAAAATGCGTATGCAAAAAAGTAAGGCAATCCCCAAGAGACAAAACCGTTCATTAAGCGAGAAAATATCTCAAAGAAAATGGGTGGCTGGCTGTGCCTTCTGATAACGGGGTTGGTTTTTGCATAATGAGGAAAGAAACGTATGAATCAAAGCTGAAACCATTGTTGCAATCTGCTCAGTTTTTGAAAAAAGAGGCAACCACTGATGAGGTTATACTGAGAATTGAGAAGGAATTTAACAAAAAATTACTTGCCATGAGACAAGCTAGGTGATCAATTATATTCTAGGATGAGGTCAACAGGGGGTTTGAACGGTTTAGCTAAAGTACTCAAGGTTGAGACACCCCTACGACCAGTACTATCACTTCCGGGCATCTCGTATCAGAATCTCAACAAAATGTTTGACAATATTGATGGAGCCAAAATAGAAAATAATACTAAAGATGCCAGAGAAACAAATCAAAACATTGCTCTAGATCCGGATCAAACCATAATATCTCTTGATAATGAAAGTTTGTACAATAATGTTCCCCTGAAGGAAGCAATTGAAATTGCCTTACAGAAGCTGTACAGCCAGGAGTCTCCACCTGAAATTCAAAGAGCAACCATGAAAATACCTTCGATTATGGCAGTCAGCAAAGTATATTCAAGTGTAATGACTCATGTTATGTACAAGTTGATGGTCTAGCAATGGGCGCTTACTTTGCTGTAATTCTGGCAAACCTATTGCTGAAAGACAGACGCTCTGTACAAATTCATCGAGGGTAAGGGCAAGCTTTGGATAGTGAGAGGAGTTTGTCAACTCAATCACCAAAGGATTTTTGAAGCCTCCAATGCTGGTGGTGCAATATAGAGGTAACCAAAGCCAATTTTTTTTTCAAGCAGGTTACGAAGTTTAACCAACGTCCAAATGGTTTTGGTCACAAGAAAACTAGAATCTTGTTTACAATCACTAAAGTGAGCATTTTCTAATGACCTCAAGTCAAGAGTGGTTTATAAACTGTCATGTAGTGAATGCACTTCCACCTATGTCGGACAAACAATTCGACATTTGACCACTAGAATTGAGGAACATAAGAAAGCAGACTCACCGGTAGGCCTCCACCTTCAGCAATGCCAGCTTGAAGGAAATAGCGCAAATCTTAGTTGGGAAATTATAGATAGGTCAAACAACCAACCAAAATTGTTAACACTTGAGGCAATACATATCAGGAAAGAGAAACCGGCGTTGAACACGCGCGATGAGTTTAGGAGCAGGGAGAAATATTTTCGGTTTTTTATTTAAAACGTACATGTATAACTCAAAATTATGACTCAGAAACTCCCAGACAGTTGTTCAATTATTTTAGAGGTTAACATTTTCTTTTTATTTAAAAAGTTGTTTCAGAAATGAACTGTGATTGGCTGATTTGTTAACTTGCTGGTTTAGAACCAAAATTTATGTGAATTATTGTAAAAAACTTTAGTAGGTTGATGTTTTATCGTCAAGCAGATTAAGTGGTTGTAAAAATCCCCACAATGCACAAAGATGCGAAATTGTTTGAAACTTACTTTTTATCAAAAAAAACTCTTCAATAAAAATTACGATCCCTTGTATGGAAAATATAATTGTATTTTGTCTTGTCGCCATTGGATTTCGAAAATTTCACATTTGTAACGATTACGTTAAAATTGTAAATTAAAAACAAACGTTCAAAATTTATTCCAAGAAATCGTTTTTTTCAATTTCTTTATCCCAAACTTTCTTTGAAGTTTTGAATTTTTGAATTTTTTTGTCATGCTAACAGGCCGATGTTTTTGAAATAATAGATGTTTTAGCCAAAATTTTTCGATTTTAGAACCACAGCTTCAACCAAATCATCTATGAGCTCTTTTGTGGTGGAAGTTTGGCTAAGTTAAGTTATCATTACGACGATGCATTTAATGCTGTTATATAAGTTCATTGATAGTTTGCTGAAATATGTAACATTCTCCCGGAAGTACATATCGACGGAAAATAAAATCAGCTTGTAAAACGACTGGCTACCGTCTAAACACAGCTCTACATGCTTATCATCGTCTCTGCCAAAGCCACTTCTTTGTGTGGTCTTTTTCAACATCGGGTCGACAAAAACGTTACTATCTCCGGCTTCGGCCAGAACGCTCAGATTAACTAAAATACAAGCGAAAATAGTGAGCTCATTGCTGGGTATCAGTATCCTTAGACCACGAGGTCACTCCTAAAAACAGGGCTACTATTTTTTATTATATTACTATTGTTTTTTGCTCGGTAAAAAAAAATCATCATTCCCATTGGAGATGGATCAACAGTTTCCCTCAACTCCTAGCCTCTCATATTCTGAAAATGAATTTGGTATTAATTAAATTCAACTCAAGACAATCCGGGAAGCTAAGAGTTTGTTAAAATCTATTATATATTTAAATGCGGGCTTTACTATATCGCCATGTTGAAGCTTTTCCAACATATTGTTTTTGCATGCTTAAGCTACATTGTATATTGCAATGGTTAAGTTGTTTTTTCGATTTTCCAATTTGATTTTAGTAGTTGTTTCACCGAGTTTAAAATAAGCAGCAAAATATTGGGATGCTATCCGGATTCACCAAGGGGTTGTAATTTTGGCTTCCAATTTTGAATGGCCAAACTTTTTTTTAGTTAACGAAATCAGACGATTTTGGTGATTTTTTCAAAAGTTTTCTGAAAACTCAAATTACAAAATAATTTTAAAAACTTGAAGTTCCCAACCCTGTAGTTGGGTACTGTCAGTACTATCAAGGAATGCGAATCTTGCCTCCATTTATGACTGCTCAAATCCTTGTAATTTTGGAGATTTTTGAAATTCCCAACCCTGTAGTTAGGTGCTGTCAGGGTACTCCAAGGAGTTGCAAATCTTGCCTCCAAATACTTGTAGTTTTCGAGATATGACGTTTTTTTTGATTTTTTCTTTAAATATATTATATTTTTTTTTGCAAAAACTGAAGTTCCCAACCCTGTATTTCGGTTCTGCCAGAGTACTCTCAAGGATTACGAATCTTGCCTCCAAATATGAGTGCCCAATTCTTTGTAGTTTTCGAGAAATGATGTTTTACGTGATTTTTTCAAATATTTTTTGGAAAAAATAAACTAAATTTTTTAAAAATTTTAAATTCCCAGCCCTGTAGTTGAGTACTGTCAGAGTACTATTAAGGATTGCGGATCTTGCCTCCATTTCTGACTGCTCAAATCCTTGTATTTTTCAAAAATGACATTTTTTGTGATTTTTCTTTTAAAAATTTCAGAAAATTTAAAATTTTTTTTTTCATAATTTGAAATTCCTAACTCTGTAGTTGAGTGCTCTCAGGACACTCTCAGGAGTTACAAATCTTGCCACATGCGACTGCTCAAATTCTTCTAGTTTCCGAGATGTGGTGTTTTTTTGATTTTTTTTTTCAAAATTTCTCCAAGAAAATATCTACAAAGAAAATCGCAAAATTTGAAACTACAAAATTCATGAAGACACAACTTTATGGTCAGCGTAAACCCAGGCGTCTCAAATCTTGCCTCAAATATGAATGCTCAAATTCTTTTAGTTTCCGAGATAAGACGTTTTCTTATGATTTGCTCAATTTTTGTCGGGAGTCTTAAGTTTAAAAAATTTCTCGAAGTTTAAAATTCCCAACCGTATAGTAAGGTGCTATTAGAGGCTCTCAGGGGTTGCAAGTCTGGGCTCCAAGTTTCTCCAGAGGCCCATTAAATTTTCAAGATGACGCTTTCATGGTTTTTCAAAATGGGAATTAAAAAAATTGAAAAGTTTGAAATTACCAACCCTGTAATTGGGTGCAGTCAGAGCACACTAAAAATGCAGATTTTGTTTCCAATACATGCGGTTTTTCATGAACTGTCTAAAAATTTTAAAGCACCGAAGGTGCGTTAAGCACTAGTAATGAAGTTCTCTCCCGAGACCCTTCCGGATTCTTGAACCTGAACGAAGAGCTGTCTTGTCTCTTTCCGGAAGGCTGGACACGTCGTCCCAACACCCTTCCTGATTCTCGGGAATTGCTTTGTAACGATTGTAGCGGGACAATCGTTACAACTTGGAATGGTCGTAAATCACTACAGTTTCTCAGTTCGTCGTTGTTTTTCGTCCGACTCTTTTGTAACTCAGAATATCGTTGTTCTGTCTTTTCGTAGTTTTCAGTTGTCGCGAAAAATAAAGTCGTTACGTGTGTTTCACGCCCAAATCGAAAATTTAAAAGTTAGCATGTCAGGCCAAATCGACCATTCGAATTTCGTCAAACTGAACGATTAACACCGTTATTGCGCTAAAATCGCCAATTTTCTCGTTCAGCTGCTATAGAGAAAATTCGATTTCGGACTGCATTTTGAAACAAGCCAGCTTTTTTCTAACGCTGGCATGGCCCTATCCAGCTTGTGCACTGATCGTAACTAAACAGAAGGTCCGTTTTTTAATTTACTGTCATACGTTTTAGTTTGCTCTCACCTAATTTTTGAAATTTCAATGGTTTTGTGACTGGATCAAATGGTGAAGGACTGTTGAAGCACTTTTGGTTACCATGATAAATTTTTGACTGACTCGTGCAAACAACTATAAATAGAAGAAATTTTTGATAAAAAGTAGATTTCAAAGGTTTTCGCAACTATGTGCATCGTCAGGGTTTTTACAATAAATTAATCTAAATGACGATAAATCTAAATAACGATCAATAGAGTTTTTGATGTTGCTATTAAATTCTAAGTGCAGTTTTATAGTTCTAGATGCAGATAGGTAATTGGGTGACCCTTGAGTCATAATTTCGATTCAGACATGAACGTTTTAAATAAAAAACCAAAAATATTTGGGTCTCAGTTTTCAGTGTTAACTCCTTGCTCCTAAACTCATCGCGCGTGTTCAACCCCGGTTTCTCTTTCCTGATATGTATTGCCTCTATTGTTAACAGTTTTGTTTCGTTGTTTGACCTATCTATAATTTCCCAACTAAGATCTGCGCTATTTCCCTCAAGTTGGCATTGCTGAAGGTGGAGGCCTACCGGTGAGTCTGCTTTTTTTTGTTCCTCAATTCTAGTGGTCAAATGTCGAACTGTTTGTCCGACATAGGTGGAATTGCATCCACTACATGACAGTTTATAAACCACTCTTGACTTGAGGTCATTAGAAAATGCTGACTTCAGTGATGGTAAACATGATTCCAGTTTTCTTGTGGTGAAAACCACTTGAACGTTAGTTAAAATTTGTAACCTGTGAGCAAAATTTTGGCTTTATTTACCTCTATATTGCACCATCAGCATTGGGGGCTTCACATCCTTTGGTGACTGAGTTGACAAACACCTGTGAATATCCAGGAGCTTGCTCTTACCCTCGATGATTTTGCACAAACGTTCCCCAACGTTCGCCTGAAGGAAGCAATTGAAATTGCTTCACAGAAGCTGTACAGCCAGGAGTCTCCACCTGAAATTCAAAGAAAAACTATGAAAAGGCTTTTGAATATGGTGGTCAGCAAAGTATATTTCAAGTTTTATGATTCATGGTGTGTACCAGTTGATGGTTTAGCAATGGGCGCGTCCCTCGCTGTAATTCTGGCAAACTTATGGCTGAAAGAGTTCGAGTTTGCTCTAAGACAAGAAATACCGGTGGGAACGGAGATACAGCAAATTAATGACACAAACGGTTTGTGCCCATGTTGCAGCAGGAAAGACACATATAGATCAAAGGGGGTTGAATGCGAGAGTTGCCGAAACTGGTATCATATAAAATGCGGAAAAATATCCGATGACGTATACGCATCAATAACCGAGATAGTCTGGTACTGTGAAAGCTGCTGCCGCGCTAAGAACAAGGAGAAGGATACTCCCCCGGTGAAATTGTTCCTCGGGTATGTAGATGACATTTTTAGAACAGTAAGAGGGGAGCCGAGTTGTCTTCTTGATGCCGCCAATTCTCTTCATCCAAATTTGCAGTTCACTCTAGAGAAAACTAATTCGGAGGGGAATTTGCCGTTCCTGGATTTGAACATAAATGTATGGCAGATTAGGGGTGTAACTTAAGGGCAGATTTGGAGTAGCAAAAACCAACAGATTTAGGGACTATACTGAACTATAGAAGCTGCGCCACAACTCAGTATAAGCGTAGTGTTATCCAAGGAACTGTACACAGGGTTTTTAGGAGTACATCTAGCTGGGAGAAATTCGATAAGGCGATAGAAACAAATAGGGCGCAATGGCTGACAAATCAGTATCCTGAAATTTGGTCCGCAAAGGTGGCTTCAGACTCCTTGTGCAAAATCATCGCGGGTAAGGGCAAGCCCCTGGATAGTGAGAGGTGTTTGTCAACTCAATCACCAAAAGATGTGAAGCCCCCAATGCTGATGGTGAAATATAGAGGTTACCAAAGCCAATATTTTGCTAACAGGTTTCGAAAAATGACTAACGCTCAAGTGGTTTTTACCACAAGAAAACAAAAATCATCTTTACCATCACTGAAGTCAGCATTTTCTAATGACCTCAAGTCAAGATTGGTTTATAAACTGTCATGTAGTGGATGCACTTCCACCTATGTCGGACAAACTGTTCGACATTTGACCACTAGAATTGAGGAATTTAAGAAAGCAGACTCACCAGTAGGCCTCCATCTTCAGCAATGCCAACTTGAGGGAAATAGCGCAGATCTTAGTTGGGAAATTATAGATAGGTCGAACAACCAACCAAAGTTGTTAATACTTGAGGCAATACATACCAGGAAAGAGAAACCGGGCTTGAACACGCGCGATGAGTTCAGGAGCAGGGCGTTAACACTGGAAATTTAGTCCCAATTTTTTTTTGGTTTTTTATTTGAAACGTACATGTCTAAATTGAAATTATGACTCAGAAACTTCCAGACAAATCAATCAAATTTGTTTAATTTATTTTAGAGGTTAAAAGTATTTTTAATCGTAATCGTAATTTAGAGGTCAACTGTGATTGGCGTTTTTTTAACATGATAGTTTAGAACCAAAATATATGTGAATTATTGTAAATAACATTTGTAAATTGATGTTTCATCGTCTACTACTACTACTAAAAGAATTTATTCCCTTTAAAATATAAAGGCATCAAACAAAAGAAACGGTATGATTATGTACACAAGACATCACGAACGGCAATTTATGCAATGGCAAAAAGTAGCATTGAACAAGAGTTGTTTAAGTTGAACATATCAATTCTATTTTTCAGATAGATTTTCAATTTTGCTTTGAAAGTTTCAGGCGATGAGAAAATGTCGGCTATGATGTTTGCTGAAATCATGTTGGCATACCGACAGACGCGATAGAAGAAAAATTGCTCTGTAAAGAAGAGTCGACAATTCTGGGTTGTTGAAAGCTTAGGGCGTGAGCTATTGCGAAAGTCTTTGGCTGCAAAGGTAAAATTTATGTATCTGTAAAGGTCGAAATCAAATTGATCAGTCAGGACTCGATTAAGAAAACACATATCATCTAAAGCTATAGTGAAGGAAATTGGCAAGGAATTCGTTTTTCTAAGTTGTTCTGTATAGTCGTTCACTCCCGTTACCCATTTCAAACATTTTCTGTTAAAAAATTCTAGTTTGCGGCGATATGTTAAAAATGGAAACCAAACTTGACTACCGTATAATAAAATACTCATAATACATGGCTGGTAATATTTGAATTTGGTTCTCATGGATACTCCATAAGGGATTGAACGTTTTAAGAAATGGAAAGCTTTGTTAACTGCGACCAGTTTGGTTTTAATGTGGATATCCCACTTTAAATCACTAGATATCGCTACTCCGAGATCTTTGATAGATGAAACTGACGGAATTAGGTAATCATTAAGGCAAAGAGTAGATTTGGGGGAAGTTGAGTTAAAACAAATAACTTTGCATTTATCAGAATTAAATGTCATTTCGTTTTCAAGCGTCCAATTGATAAATAGATCAACGTCTGTTTGAACTAAGGAAAAGTCCTATTTTGAATAGAGTTTGCTGTCATCAGCAAACAGAAAGCAATTAGAGGTTTTCAAGACAGCTGGCATTTCATTAATGAAGAGTATAAATAGCAAAGGGCCGAGTACACTTCCTTGCGGAACACCACTTGTTACATGGCCTTTTTGGAGATGCTTCATTGTTAATTAAGACAATTTGCGTGCGGTTTGTGAGATAGGAAGCAAAATGTTCAAGAAAGCTAATGTCAAAGCCTAAATTACCAAGTACGAAATAAGTATATGATGAGGAACTTGTTCAAAAGCCTTGCGAAAATCGAAGTACACAGAAACACATTCGTTTTTTGCTTCGACGTCTTATAAATCTGATCTAGGTATTCAAGAAGCTGAGTAACAGT
Source organism: Symsagittifera roscoffensis (assembly GCF_963678635.1). Classification (NCBI taxonomy): domain Eukaryota; kingdom Metazoa; phylum Xenacoelomorpha; order Acoela; family Convolutidae; genus Symsagittifera; species Symsagittifera roscoffensis. The sequence continues at coordinate 23,441,565 of NC_087071.1, read as the reverse complement.
CGATCGCTTGGTGATAAAACCATGTTAAGCAGGTGTAACTTTAGCCCGAATTTTATGTTAAATTAAATCGAAGATCATTCTCTCCAGAATAATCGATAATTGAGGCAATATGCTAATCGGGCGATAATTTTCAACATTTTCGGGATTACTAGATTTAAGAATTGGCGTAAAAAGCGCACATTTCCAAAATTCTGGCCTCGTTTTAGTTTCCAAAACCTTGACAAAGAGCTGCACGACTACATGAGATATTAATTCATTGCAGCAGTTAAGAATAAAGGTTGGGAGGCGGTCGTTGGTAATACAAGAAATTTTAGCAAATTCGAGAGCTTTCTCGACCTTTTTAAGGTTGACATGGAGATCGGATAGAAAAATGGTGGGTTTTTCGGGTTGTAGGATTTGAATTTCGTGCTTTTCTAGAAACACTGAACAGAAGTAATCGTTCAAAAGAATGGCTATTTCAATAGAAGTGGATGCTTTTCTATTCATCCAGTGCATTTGGTTTGGTAGTTTCCTTTTGGTAAAAGATCGAATGTATTTAAAGCAATCACGGGTAGAATTTGGTCTTAAAGATTCAAGGAGACAAGTTTTATCCAACTCGATTGAATTGTTAAGGTCTTGTTGGATCGAAGCTAAATGATTTGTGTTGGCTGTCCGTTTAGATATGAAATGGTGCTTATTCAGTAAATGATCTGCATGCGACGAATAATAATAGGGAAGTTGCTGGCGTCTTTTAGTTTTATGTGCGCATGATAAAAGAATTGCATGATTGATCTGAGCGTACCAGCTATCTACATAATCATTAGTGGTGGATATGGAATAACATGAGTTTTGTTCCACAATGAGTTTGGTAAAGCAAGGGCTGATGTTACTATTGAAGATCGAATGAGAGAAAGATGATTTAGATAGAGAGGATTTCATAAAATTCCCAATCACAGTAAGCGCTGCTTCAGGAATGGTAAAAAAACCAAATAAAGGAAAATGGTTATTGACGTCTCGCCTGACAGGTCAAAGCTGTTGACTTTGGAAGCCCTCCATATTGCGATGAAGAACCCTGCCTTGAACAACAGGGAGGAGTACCGCGCCCGAGAGCTTACCTTACGCCTGTAACGGCCTTATTTCTTTGTATCAGAGTATTCTGACGAGAAATATCCTTTTATTCTATTCTGTCTCTTTCTTACTTTCTTTTGCTTTGTTTTTTTTTTACTTTGGTTTGCATTGTTATCAAACAAATTACTTCAGATTAATGCTGATGATGTCTTCTTGACGAAAGCGCTTCAATTTTTATATGGTACGTTGTTATCTTATTTCTAAAGGAAAATGGTCTGAGTAAAGCACGTCATTTACAAATGCAGTGAACAATTCTGTGTGCGAAGTTAAAATGATATCAAGAGTGTTGCCTGAGCGATGTGTGGGTTCATATACAAGGGGCATTAAGCTATGATCCTCAATAACCTCTAGGAATAGTTTTGAGTAATCACAGCCTCCATCAGAAGATGCCCAACAGATATGAGGCAGATTTAGGTCAGCTAAGATTGTGTACGATTTGTTAAATTGATGTTTCATCTTCATTTAGATTAGTTTATTGTAAAAATCCTGACAATGCACATTGTTGCGAAAACGTTTGAAATTGACTTTTTAACAAAAATTTCTACTGTAATTGGGTGATTTTTCTGATTTCCAATAGGGAACATCGTTACTGACAAGCGCTTTCGGAGGAGCTTACTCACTGTTGATTTTCATTTTTGAAATGAAATTATTTCAATTTTCCAGTCGGTAATGTTAAAGAGACTCTTGCCACTAGCGAATATTCCAATTATCAAGCGCTGTTCTTCCGATTGTATAAGGAACGAAGTTTCCAATGGTGTTTTTCGTATTCAAATTAACAATGATAAACGGAAAAATGCCCTGACATGGAAAATGTTTGAAGAGATCGGTAACGCTTTGAAAGAGGCGAATGGAAATCCCAATGTGAAGATCACAACATTCACAGGTAAACCTTTTCAAAAATGTTGGTTTTTATTAAATTTTCATTTTTTCGGATAGGCTGATAACGTTGGCTAGCTTAATTTTTCATTATTTCCATTTTTCCTGTTAATTTTTTCAAAGAAATCACTTTGCTGTTGAACTCCTGTTGCTGTTGCATTACTCTTCTCACTTGCACAATCAGGAACTATACTTTTTTGCCCGTGGACATTTTCGTACAAATCTCTAAGAAGTCTGTACTTCATAACAAGCTTTCTCTACAACCGCCAACATTTAGTAGAACATCGGCGCCGCAGATTGAGAATTATGAGTTCCAAGGAACTGTTTTGAGGCCGGTGCTGTTCAACATTGTCTACAATGCTTTGCAGCTACCTGAAACTATTAGCGAAAGCCTGTCAAAGTATGCTGACGACGGAATTGTTCTCATACCCGTAGATGAACATGTGAAAGAAACTATCGAAGAGAAAGTACAACACATAAACAATTGGTGTGAGAGAAACAATTTTCTCCTGAATGTAAATAAAACTAAGTTCATGATGTTTTACCATGGGAGACCAGATGATATCGATATTGGAAAACAGATGGAATCCAGCCTGAAAATCTTAAGTGTGACGTTTGATCCTCAACTCAATTTTGCTAGTCACATTGAGTCAGTTCGAAACCGCGCCTCACAGAACCTCTATCTCTTGTATAAGCTCAAATATCTAGGTTATGAGAAAAAAAGAACTGGAACTACTATACAAGTCTCTGGTTCTGTCTGTTTTGACCTATTGCTTGAGCGTTTACGCTGGCGTGAGTCAAGCACAATTGAACAAGTTGGTCAATTTTCAGAGAAAAGCTGTGCATTTGGGTATCTCGGAGGATTTCAAAACGATGAAGACCATTCTACAAGAAAGAGATGCTTGTTTTCTCGAGAAGATTTGAACCCAGTCTTCTGTACACGTGCTGTAAAAAACTCATTCCAGAGCGCTCTTGTTTTGCGCAAACGACACTCCGCAAAAGATTCCTGCCAACATCGGTGGTTACTCCTGGAAACTATAGACGGTTTTTTCCAGACAGATTTCTCGAAACTTATGCGTAACTTCTCAGCAGCTTTTTTCCCAACTTTTCATTTTGTTTATGTTAACTAGTTAGATTTCTGGTTAATTAAAATCTTCTTATCCTCGGAAGGGCATTAGATACGGAGACTAGAGGGGTTAGGCTTTGGTATTACAATTATTAGTGAGGCCTAAAAATCCGTTTTTGGTTTAAGTAAAGCTAGTTTCAGCGCGGTCCTATTAAGTGTTCCTAACGCTGTTTTGATTACGCTTCAGCGCGCAATGTCATCAGGACCGGTAAACGTTTCAACAACCTTACCAAGGGGCATATGCCTCGTGGAGTGAAGTCTTCGAGGATCCACACCAGCTCATGTTTTTCCATGGTTTCCTCTTTTTGATTCCACTTGGTTCGTTTGATCAGGGTTGCAGGGTTGGAGCGTATTCTTTCTGTAGTCGCTTCCAGAAGCTGTCTAACCGGTCCTTGCTTAGCTTCCAGGATGTGTTGCTTTGTTTGTTGTTGTTTTTGTCGTAGAATGAAGCTGCGGGAGCGTAAATGGTCACCCAAGTAGGAAGTGATTAGGTGTGAGTGGTAATGTGTCATTAATGTCGCAACTTGCATGGGCCAGTGGTCTTTAGTTGATTAGGACTTCGCATTCTACTACAATAGTTGAAAAAGGATCTCTGGAAAGTCTTTCCGATCCTTAAATAAAAAAACAGGTTATCCGATCCTTAAATTCAGTAGAAAGACTCCTTTCATGATCGAAACGAGACGTTACCACACCCCACCAAAATGAGGAGCAGATAGTGGGTTAAGATGCCACTTGATTGACTTCAGCTGAAGCTTGGTTGCAATTTTGTCTTTGCTGATCTTTAAGGGTTGTTTCATGATTTGTTTTCGTGCTGCGACAAAGTATGCTAAGTTATCTGAAAGAGTTAGTTTAGGAGAACCAAGTCGCGCCATGAATCTACGACTTGCTGTCAAGCTATTTTCAGTTGTCAGATTGTCGGTATTTTCCAGGTGGATTGCACGCGTTGTTAAATAAGTAAAGAGACAAATGTAGTTTTTTCTGATATCTTTTTCAGCAATGTACAATGGACCGATGTAGTCAAGTCCCACGTTCTTGAATGGATATGGGTTAGTTTTCGGGTCGCCGAAGCGCTGTGCGGATAGATCGGCCATAAAAGGGTTCAAACCTTTCCCTTGAAAGCGGCGACAAAAGAAATTGTGGTGGCGAATGGGTCTAGAGACTTTTCTGAGACCCAAAATTATGGAGTTTTGTTGCAAGTAGTTTCGTACAAATTCGGTGCCGAGGTGCCTTTGCATGTACAATAATAGGGTACTTAGTTGCATCTGGCATTAATGAATGTCTCAGTCCTCGCGCACGAATAAGATAACCATCCTTGAATGGTGAGTATGGCAGTAAAGAATCTTTGTTGTCCAATGCTTTGTTGGTAGTTAAACGTTTAATAGTATCAGAGGAAGTAGCGTGTTGTGATTGCTCGTAGAGTGGAGTTTTAGCCATCTCCCGGTCGTCTATTGTTAAGTTGCGTTTTCGTTTGCAGAAGAATGTCCTTTAACTGTATATAACATGAGCAGTTGCGCGGAGTAGACAAAGCTAATGGGAAAATCTCGAAACGTCAATGATTGGGTCCCTTTTTGAGCTGGTAGAAGTGGTTTCCCTTTTCACTATAGCATTGAAATGTAGAATTGTAATGTCGACTTTTAGTGTAGTTTTTCTCTCCTTACCTGTAGTTGTGAAAACGGGCTGAGTAACTGCGTCGTCCTGTAATTTTAGTTGATCCCAATCAGATTCTGGCAAGAGTAGGAAATCCGGTGGTTCCAACCAAAGTTGTTCCACGTCCTAAATCGGGATACCTCATGTAGCGTGATCGGCCTGGTTCCGTTTACCGAATGTATGATGCCACGTTGGGCTTCAAAAACTGTCAGAATTTCGTTAATTCTGTTCGCACAGTGAGATTTTTGCTTTTCCATTGACCCGTGTTGATCCATGCAAGTACCGTTGTAATCTCCGTCCCGAAAAGAATGGCGTTGAGTTTTAGTCGAGATTTCCGTTGATCCTTGTTGATCCATGCAAGTACCGTCGTACTATCCGTCCAGAAATGATTGGCGTTGAATTTTAGTCGAGATTGTTTGGTTAGATGATTGTGTATGAGCTTGGATGTATATGAAAGCTGCCATGGCGCACTGAAAAGCTTCGGGGAGAACATGTAGTTGTATATCGCTGCGTCTGTCGATTTGGCCTACGAACCTCGGTAATTTCACATTATTATCGTGTCCACACTGTCGGCCCATTTTTCGATAATCGGGATGTATTCTTGAGGAACTTCTTGATCCCAACTTATATCAAGTCGCCAAAAATTTTTGAAGCAGTATTTTGAGAGTTAAGACAAATGGTGCTATCAATCCCTGTGGATCAAAGATTCTGGCTAAAGCACATAGAACTTCACGTAGAGACTTTTCTTTAGCCATTTAATTTTTTTTCAGTACGGGCTGAATGATCATAGTATCCCACTTCACTCCCAAAACCCGATGAATAGTACTCTTGTTTTGGGCTGGTCGAGGAAATCAAGCATTTTTGTAGTACTCGATAAAAACTTTGTTAAATTGAAGCCTCCTTTTTGTAGTGCCACCTTTAAAGCTTTAGTTGATTCCTGGGCTTCCAGTAGATTGTCATTGAATGGAAGAAGTCATCCATGTAGAAGCTGTTTTGAATTAGTTGCTGTATGTTGGGTTCTTTTTTGCAGAAGTCGCCGGCTGTTTTATGTAGTGCGAAGATGGCTATTGCGGGCGAGCCTTTAGCTCCGAAGACTAGACGCGTATTTTGGTACCGCTTAACTCCTTGATTAGTCGGCCACAAGATTCGTAGTACATTTTGGTCGTCTTCTTTCATGCTTATCTGCATAAACATGCCTTTTATATCACCAGAAACTGCTAGTGGTTTTTCTCTCTACCTCATTAGCAAACTAAACATGTTAATAAGTAGATCCGGTCCCGTCTCTAAAAAGAAATTGAGAGAAACGCCCTTGAATTTCGATGCAGCGTTTTTTACACGTCGAAGTTTATCATGGTTTCTGGGTATTTATAATCGGATGGTGCGGTAGGTACCATATTCGCAACGGTGGCGGATGTAGGAAAGTGACGGGTTTCACGTAACCTCTATCAATATCAGTTAATAATGATTTGTCGAGTTGAATTGTGAGTTTGTCCTTTTGTAGTCGGTGTTGTAGAGATTCAAGTTGAGATTCAGCAACAAACTAGTTATTGTTCTTCCAAAGCAAAATGATTCGGTAGCCAGTTTCGTCGTGTTGAATGCTTTGTTGTATAAACTCCAAAATTAGTTCGACCATGTTCGATTGTTGCACTGCTCATCTAAAGACTTTGGATAAAGCGGGCCGGTTATCGTCAAACCCAACAAGTTGCGCACTCCATACGGACTGCCAGCAGGACCCTTCAAAATGTCCCTTTCTGCGATATGCCAGGAAGCGTCGAAGCCTGGTATCTATTTGTCGTGGAGGAAACGGAATGTGTCGTAGATGGTCATACCGGGGACATACGTTGTTCAGTTTTGCGACATCTATCAAATCGAAGTTGAGCGTATCAACCGAATAGACTGATTGTAGAGTAAACGTAGTAGAAGTAGGTTTTATAGTGTAGTTGAACCAGATTTGACGAAACAGTGTCCTCACTAAAAGCACCATAAATGCTGAATACAACTGTTCGACTGGGCTTACACTGTAAGGTGTCAGCTATACATTTCAGGACATAAGAACAAATTGATGTTGTTGGATGTCGCTGGACAGTTTTATCCTGATTTCTATGTAAAGTAGAGTGGTGTTTTCCTCCGCAGTTTTCTATGATACAACGTCTTCCAGAAGTACAGTCAGTTGACCTATGGTTATCCAGGCAATTGAATCACACTTGCTTATCTTTCACTAGTTTTTTTTGTTGCGTAGTTAGCTTTACAAAAGCTGGGCAATGCCAATGTAGCGATCCTCATTGTCCAGATGACATAACCATTTCGATTTACTTCGTTGGTTTTTGAAGTTAATCTTTTTTTTTCGGTATGCTGGCTGTTACGCATGGTTACGAAAGATTTTTGCGGTTGGTTTTTCCAACCTTTGTTTGCCGTAAAGGGTCGTGGTGCATCAGGTAAATTTTCTAAGTTCTCGCAAGCTCTAAAGTAGTTGTTAAGTCAGTCCGTGAGATCTTTGAGCATAGCATAGTCCATCCCATTATGTATGCAGTGTTCTTCTCATTTGAACATGACTGCTGGAGGAAGTTTAGAGCGAGTAAGGTTCAAGTCGGAGTTCAGGTTCATTAACATGCAGTTGCTCAAAGTTTTCCAGCTCCTTAGTAAAAACTGTAACAACGAATTTAGGGTTGCCACATCTGCGAATTTGCTTCGCTATTGCTTGAATATACTGTGAGGAAATCTTACCGTAGCTCTCCAAAACATTTTTGGCTTTACCGACACACAGGGACTGCAGGTAAGTTATTTTTCGAAATCAGTTAACTTGGGATTGTTTCCGCAGTTCGGAACAGCTCAAACTAATTAATCCATTCTAATGGATTACCGTCGAACTTTGAGAGCTTAATATCAGGAAGCTTGAAATCTTAGAGAATGTAATGAAATGAGTTGTTGCTCGTGTTCTTATCAATAAAGCGGAGGCCGTGATTGACTGGAGTCACGATTCCTGAACACAATCGATCCGTAGAGTGCATGTTGAGACCTTTAGCACTAGTTTGCGGCTGTTGTAGTGATGTATTCAATGGATATTGAAACCATGTCGATCGTTTATATCATCATATTGTCGTCGATGTGATGGCCATGGAAACTGTTGCATAGATATCGAGTTCTCTGCCGTAGTGTATATTCCTTGAGTAGGGTAGTCGTTGCTGGTTGGCTGCCTAAACCCTAACTTGTTAGCTGGTACCGTTGTTGTAGTAGTAAAACAAATGGCTGCCGTAGAAACGTTGTACGTGTTGTTATAAGTTGAAGTGGAAGTTCGGACGGGAATACTACTGCTAGCTGGGATCGTATGTGAAGATAGTTGCAGAGTAGAGTGACTGGAGGAGTCATCTATCTGTATCCCGTTTTAGATTTTTTCGTATCGTCGCATTTGTTTCATTAGCGAACATTTGCGGCTTCGTAGTGAAAAGGCATCATTTAAAAGATTTTGCACGTCTGCTAGAGGGCACGACGCTATATCATCTGCTAATTCTTGCAGGCGTTTCAAAAGCTCATTAGCCGTTGTTTTAATATCCTCTAATTAGTTAGATTGTGCAATTTCGCTGCTAAGTTGTCGTTCAAGGCAATCAAGAGAATTGTAGCGAAACGTCTAATTGTTTATGAGCGCTCGAAATTTTTAGCGCCATCGTTAAAGTAGTGAAAAGGTTATAGGAATGGCTTAATAATGTTAGAGGAGAAGTTATGAAATGGATTCAAGCAGGTTAAGGTATCCCTTGTTTTTTTTGTAGACAAAAGATACGAGCGGGCCTGTTGGCACTACAAGCGTACGTTTTTCGTGTAGGGCTTTTGTATGCTTTTAAGAAAATATGAAGTATCACGTACTTCAAGTATTAAGTACCAAGTACTTTTGATAGTTTTTTTTAGCGATGAAACTTGACCGAGAATACAATTTTTTACTTTTCGATTACGATGAAAAAACTTCTCAATGGTTCAAATTTTTTAAAGTGAAATAGGATAGCTTGAAGAGTTTTGAGACTTTCAATGGTTTTCTTAATGAATTCTTTTTAGGTTATGGTTAAAAGAACTGTTCAGTTATGAGTGAAGGATACCGTTTGATAACAAAACATACTTTGGATAATTAAAAGCAAAAGTGTTGGGCTAAAAATATTTTAGGCTACTGAAAATTCAAGGCAAAAGTTTTGGGCTACAAAATGTTTAGGAGGCCTTTGAAAATTTAAAGCAAAGGTTTTGGGCTAAAAAAATTTTGTGTAAGGAATTTTTTTGGTGCTAAGATTTTGTGACTGAACCTCTTTATTTAGAATTTTGCTATCTGGGTACCCCGAGGATTAAAAATTAATCTGGGTATATGGCAAAGTTATGGAACTTAAGCGAATGATGAATTCAAAGCACCGTAGATATGATTTTGAAAAATTTATGCATGGTTATGAGAAAAAATGTAATAAGTAATGTCGACTTTTAGTGTAGTTTTTCTCTCCTTACCTGTAGTTGTGAAAACGGGCTGAGTAACTGCGTCGTCCTGTAATTTTAGTTGATCCCAATCAGATTCTGGCAAGAGTAGGAAATCCGGTGGTTCCAACCAAAGTTGTTCCACGTCCTAAATCGGGATACCTCATGTAGCGTGATCGGCCTGGTTCCGTTTACCGAATGTATGATGCCACGTTGGGCTTCAAAAACTGTCAGAATTTCGTTAATTCTGTTCGCACAGTGAGATTTTTGCTTTTCCATTGACCCGTGTTGATCCATGCAAGTACCGTTGTAATCTCCGTCCCGAAAAGAATGGCGTTGAGTTTTAGTCGAGATTTCCGTTGATCCTTGTTGATCCATGCAAGTACCGTCGTACTATCCGTCCAGAAATGATTGGCGTTGAATTTTAGTCGAGATTGTTTGGTTAGATGATTGTGTATGAGCTTGGATGTATATGAAAGCTGCCATGGCGCACTGAAAAGCTTCGGGGAGAACATGTAGTTGTATATCGCTGCGTCTGTCGATTTGGCCTACGAACCTCGGTAATTTCACATTATTATCGTGTCCACACTGTCGGCCCATTTTTCGATAATCGGGATGTATTCTTGAACTTCTTGATCCCAACTTATATCAAGTCGCCAAAAATTTTTGAAGCAGTATTTTGAGAGTTAAGACAAATGGTGCTATCAATCCCTGTGGATCAAAGATTCTGGCTAAAGCACATAGAACTTCACGTAGAGACTTTTCTTTAGCCATTTAATTTTTTTTCAGTACGGGCTGAATGATCATAGTATCCCACTTCACTCCCAAAACCCGATGAATAGTACTCTTGTTTTGGGCTGGTCGAGGAAATCAAGCATTTTTGTAGTACTCGATAAAAACTTTGTTAAATTGAAGCCTCCTTTTTGTAGTGCCACCTTTAAAGCTTTAGTTGATTCCTGGGCTTCCAGTAGATTGTCATTGAATGGAAGAAGTCATCCATGTAGAAGCTGTTTTGAATTAGTTGCTGTATGTTGGGTTCTTTTTTGCAGAAGTCGCCGGCTGTTTTATGTAGTGCGAAGATGGCTATTGCGGGCGAGCCTTTAGCTCCGAAGACTAGACGCGTATTTTGGTACCGCTTAACTCCTTGATTAGTCGGCCACAAGATTCGTAGTACATTTTGGTCGTCTTCTTTCATGCTTATCTGCATAAACATGCCTTTTATATCACCAGAAACTGCTAGTGGTTTTTCTCTCTACCTCATTAGCAAACTAAACATGTTAATAAGTAGATCCGGTCCCGTCTCTAAAAAGAAATTGAGAGAAACGCCCTTGAATTTCGATGCAGCGTTTTTTACACGTCGAAGTTTATCATGGTTTCTGGGTATTTATAATCGGATGGTGCGGTAGGTACCATATTCGCAACGGTGGCGGATGTAGGAAAGTGACGGGTTTCACGTAACCTCTATCAATATCAGTTAATAATGATTTGTCGAGTTGAATTGTGAGTTTGTCCTTTTGTAGTCGGTGTTGTAGAGATTCAAGTTGAGATTCAGCAACAAACTAGTTATTGTTCTTCCAAAGCAAAATGATTCGGTAGCCAGTTTCGTCGTGTTGAATGCTTTGTTGTATAAACTCCAAAATTAGTTCGACCATGTTCGATTGTTGCACTGCTCATCTAAAGACTTTGGATAAAGCGGGCCGGTTATCGTCAAACCCAACAAGTTGCGCACTCCATACGGACTGCCAGCAGGACCCTTCAAAATGTCCCTTTCTGCGATATGCCAGGAAGCGTCGAAGCCTGGTATCTATTTGTCGTGGAGGAAACGGAATGTGTCGTAGATGGTCATACCGGGGACATACGTTGTTCAGTTTTGCGACATCTATCAAATCGAAGTTGAGCGTATCAACCGAATAGACTGATTGTAGAGTAAACGTAGTAGAAGTAGGTTCTATAGTGTAGTTGAACCAGATTTGACGAAACAGTGTCCTCACTAAAAGCACCATAAATGCTGAATACAACTGTTCGACTGGGCTTACACTGTAAGGTGTCAGCTATACATTTCAGGACATAAGAACAAATTGATGTTGTTGGATGTCGCTGGACAGTTTTATCCTGATTTCTATGTAAAGTAGAGTGGTGTTTTCCTCCGCAGTTTTCTATGATACAACGTCTTCCAGAAGTACAGTCAGTTGACCTATGGTTATCCAGGCAATTGAATCACACTTGCTTATCTTTCACTAGTTTTTTTTGTTGCGTAGTTAGCTTTACAAAAGCTGGGCAATGCTAATGTAGCGATCCTCATTGTCCAGATGACATAACCATTTCGATTTACTTCGTTGGTTTTTGAAGTTAATCTTTTTTTTTCGGTATGCTGGCTGTTACGCATGGTTACGAAAGATTTTTGCGGTTGGTTTTTCCAACCTTTGTTTGCCGTAAAGGGTCGTGGTGCATCAGGTAAATTTTCTAAGTTCTCGCAAGCTCTAAAGTAGTTGTTAAGTCAGTCCGTGAGATCTTTGAGCATAGCATAGTCCATCCCATTATGTATGCAGTGTTCTTCTCATTTGAACATGACTGCTGGAGGAAGTTTAGAGCGAGTAAGGTTCAAGTCGGAGTTCAGGTTCATTAACATGCAGTTGCTCAAAGTTTTCCAGCTCCTTAGTAAAAACTGTAACAACGAATTTAGGGTTGCCACATCTGCGAATTTGCTTCGCTATTGCTTGAATATACTGTGAGGAAATCTTACCGTAGCTCTCCAAAACATTTTTGGCTTTACCGACACACAGGGACTGCAGGTAAGTTATTTTTCGAAATCAGTTAACTTGGGATTGTTTCCGCAGTTCGGAACAGCTCAAACTAATTAATCAATTCTAATGGATTACCGTCGAACTTTGAGAGCTTAATATCAGGAAGCTTGAAATCTTAGAGAATGTAATGAAATGAGTTGTTGCTCGTGTTCTTATCAATAAAGCGGAGGCCGTGATTGACTGGAGTCACGATTCCTGAACACAATCGATCCGTAGAGTGCATGTTGAGACCTTTAGCACTAGTTTGCGGCTGTTGTAGTGATGTATTCAATGGATATTGAAACCAGGTCGATCGTTTATATCATCATATTGTCGTCGATGTGATGGCCATGGAAACTGTTGCATAGATATCGAGTTCTCTGCCGTAGTGTATATTCCTTGAGTAGGGTAGTCGTTGCTGGTTGGCTGCCTAAACCCTAACTTGTTAGCTGGTACCGTTGTTGTAGTAGTAAAACAAATGGCTGCCGTAGAAACGTTGTACGTGTTGTTATAAGTTGAAGTGGAAGTTCGGACGGGAATACTACTGCTAGCTGGGATCGTATGTGAAGATAGTTGCAGAGTAGAGTGACTGGAGGAGTCATCTATCTGTATCCCGTTTTAGATTTTTTCGTATCGTCGCATTTGTTTCATTAGCGAACATTTGCGGCTTCGTAGTGAAAAGGCATCATTTAAAAGATTTTGCACGTCTGCTAGAGGGCACGACGCTATATCATCTGCTAATTCTTGCAGGCGTTTCAAAAGCTCATTAGCCGTTGTTTTAATATCCTCTAATTAGTTAGATTGTGCAATTTCGCTGCTAAGTTGTCGTTCAAGGCAATCGAGAGAATTGTAGCGAAACGTCTAATTGTTTATGAGCGCTCGAAATTTTTAGCGCCATCGTTAAAGTAGTGAAAAGGTTATAGGAATGGCTTAATAATGTTAGAGGAGAAGTTATGAAATGGATTCAAGCAGGTTAAGGTATCCCTTGTTTTTTTTGTAGACAAAAGATACGAGCGGGCCTGTTGGCACTACAAGCGTACGTTTTTCGTGTAGGGCTTTTGTATGCTTTTAAGAAAATATGAAGTATCACGTACTTCAAGTATTAAGTACCAAGTACTTTTGATAGTTTTTTTTAGCGATGAAACTTGACCGAGAATACAATTTTTTACTTTTCGATTACGATGAAAAAACTTCTCAATGGTTCAAATTTTTTAAAGTGAAATAGGATAGCTTGAAGAGTTTTGAGACTTTCAATGGTTTTCTTAATGAATTCTTTTTAGGTTATGGTTAAAAGAACTGTTCAGTTATGAGTGAAGGATACCGTTTGATAACAAAACATACTTTGGATAATTAAAAGCAAAAGTGTTGGGCTAAAAATATTTTAGGCTACTGAAAATTCAAGGCAAAAGTTTTGGGCTACAAAATGTTTAGGAGGCCTTTGAAAATTTAAAGCAAAGGTTTTGGGCTAAAAAAATTTTGTGTAAGGAATTTTTTTGGTGCTAAGATTTTGTGACTGAACCTCTTTATTTAGAATTTTACTATCTGGGTACCCCGAGGATTAAAAATTAATCTGGGTATATGGCAAAGTTATGGAACTTAAGCGAATGATGAATTCAAAGCACCGTAGATATGATTTTGAAAAATTTATGCATGGTTATGAGAAAAAAGTTTGAAAATGAATCTGCCCTGAGTTTTGAAGTGACTGTGAAGAGCTGCGGAAAGAGCTGGTAGAATGTTGGCACGGTTTGCTGGCCTTGAAGATGTAGAGGTCCTGTAGACTTCGATGTTTTTGTTGGAGGGGGGACCTCTGAGACCGTCCTCGCAGTGGCAGTCGCAGTGGGGGATCTCTGAGGCAGCCCGTGATTAAGATTGATGCCCGTGTAGTCTCTGGTGTCAGATTTGGTGGACCTTTGTTTTTGATTTTCTGTGGTCGCCGAATATCCAAGAATCTTGGTTCTCAAGTCTAAATTGTCAACATGCAATAAAATTACCATCATATATGTAGTAGTTTGGTGAAGTTCATTTTAGGAAGAAATTGTATATAAATAATAAATTTATTGAAAAATTCTATCTGTCTATATCTATCTATCTATACTATATTTAAATGCGTATGACAGTTATCTCATCATGTTTAAGTTTTTTTTTCAATTTTACCTGTTTAACGAAAGAGCTTTTGCGCGTTTAAGAGAAATGCGGTCTTTTTCCACCAACACAAGTCGCATATTTTGTTAACATGAACTAATTTGTTAGTGCAAGTGGGGTACTAGTTCTTAATTAGCCGGAGAACGTAGCGCAAATCCCGTAGTCTCCGAAAAAGGTCTTCAAGGCTTAATTTTTTTAGACTGTTTTCATCTTTTGTTTAGTTTTGGTTGCTCATATGAAGAACATAGAGCTAAAAAAAAAGTTCGGTAAAGCAGATTGCAAGGATCAAGTTTTTGGAATAAGAATTAAATAAGTTTCAGCTAAATGTTTTTTTCTTAGTTTATTAATAAAAATAAATTTCTAAGCGCCTCTTTTTATACCCGTTTGGTCATTTTTCAATCAAAATTTTCACTTTGTGGTCAAATTCTAAAAATGTTTGACTAGTTGTCTTAAAGTGGTTGCAAACTGTTTTGCCAGCCAGTTTTTTGTCTATAGAAGATCATTAAGGTTGATTTTTTGGTACGTCTTTCAATGACGTATGAAAATATAGGAAACCTGAAATAGTTAATTTGCTTTTTTATTAGACTTTTACGAAGTTTCGATAAGGAAGCAGATTTTTGTCCTGTTTTGAGATGAAGATATCAGTAGAAGCAAAATGTATACTAGCTGAATTGGAATGCGCAGTGCAAGGAGCAGTTTCTGCCATCGTTTGGATTCATAATAATGGTCAATCACTCAAAAAAACTTCTCCTAGGAAGGAAATTCAAATTAATAACTGGGCCAAATAATGGCTTTGTGTATATTCCAATTGGACTACTTAGAAATACTCGCGAGTCACAGATGTTTAGAAGGACAATTTATCCACAAATACAAAAAGTCCGTGTATAGCTGTATATACATAGCGAAAGCCTTCTTGCACAAATAAGTGGCTCATTTTCGGTTGTTTGAAATTTTTCTGATGAACTGACATTGTGAATAAGTAGTAGATACCTGGGCCCGTTATCTCATCAATCATCATAACTGTTGAAAAGGCCATAAATGCATTGCAGTCTCCTCTTTTTTATTTTTCATGAACGCGATAGCTTTTTTTATTCATGAATTCTCTAATTTTTCTAGCCTATTGAGTAGATACTAAGATTAAATCTAAATTTTTTTCATGAGCTAGGTGTCGGAGACTATTTCACAAGTGGGATTGATTTGGCAAATTTTGCTGGCATCCCGTCTATGAGTGAAGAAGAAAGAATAGCGTTTGCAGATGAACACCACCTTTATATTCGTTACCTGTTTGATGCTGCTATAGACCATGAGAAGCCTCTGTTTGTGCTCGCCAATGGTCCTGCAATTGGTCTAGGAACAACTGTGTTAGGTGAGTTATCAATTCATACAGATCACGCAGTTAAGGTTTTTCATTCACCATAGTGATGAATTAATTTAGCGATAGCTTAAAAAATTATTGGTGATTAATAAAGCTATAGCAATGGTGATTAATAAAGCTTCGAAAAAAAACGCTTCCAGCTTGAATTGAACGCCCAATCTAGCGCGCCCAAAGATTACGTCGTATCAGGTGAGCATGATGTGAGTTGCTCTTGTTCAATCAGCAAGATAATAATATACTATCTATTTTATCCGCGTGGTGCACCCTGGTCTTTAAATCCTGCTTATTTATTAGAGTTTAAGTTTCTTTTAGATTTACCACAAAGTCTTCATAAAATTGACATGTTATTTTGCTTTCAGGTCTGTGTGACGTAGTTTATGCAACACAAAGAGCTTTCTTCCTCACCCCGTTTGTTACCCTTGGCATTAACCCAGAAGGGTGCTCCTCCCTAATTTTCCCTCAAATGCTAGGCAACTCAAGGTCAAATCGACTATTGCTGCTGGGAGAACGAATTTCTGCTCACGAAGCGAAACAGTTTGGACTCATTACTGATGTATTTGAAGATGAAATGTTTGAGAAGAAATGCGAAGAAAATATTGATCACGTTTTGACAAAATTGAACATTGAGGGAATGATGAAAGTGAAAGCGCTCACTTTTGACGAAGAAAAGAGAAAACTGCTCAAAGAAAGAAACAGAATTGAATGTGAAATGTTAAGAGATTCGTTTATGTCTGAACAGTTTAAACATAAAATTGCTAAAATGTTCAAAAATTAGATATCATTTTTCTTATAATTATAATTTTTGTCGCCGAATTAATTTTTAACCATCTTCAACAGTGCCCAAAACGATGGTTTTATTTTTTCCGACCATTGAAAATGAAGAGTAACTTTGTTCTCTGGCTTATTTTATTTTTCTTTATTTTCCATGCAAAATTAGTTACCACATATGTTTATCAGAATGGGTCGAGAGATATCATATATAGGCCCTTTCAGTCGGGATTTTAAAAAAAAATTCAGCGTCGAGAAAGACCCGTTTGAAATTTTCGATTTTATAGTCTTGTTTCGCGCCAATATAGTTAGCTTATAATAGTAGTCTTTTAAATCGACTTAAGCCCTGAAAATGTAAATTTACTCCTTTAAAGAAAATTTATGAAGTTTTTGTTTGCGCCTTTTTGGGAATAAAGATTTTTTTTTCTTTTTTTAATTTAAATTTGTTTTCATATGTACTTATTCCAAAATTTCCGAACGTGAACGACGGTTTCGAACGTGTTTCTAGTTTAGAAAGTGGATATTAATTTTAAGATTTCCCAGTGGAATCAAAACTTTACGTATTGATCCATCTTGAAGTTCAAAAAGCATTAAGGCCATAAAATTTCTATTTTGAAATCCGAAAGTTTCCTTGACTCTTTTCCAACTGTCTGCTATGTTTAACAGTCACGTGTTTTTGTCAAATTTTTTTTCTAATGTGAACAAGTGGAGCGTAGTGTAGTACTAAGAACCAACTTTTTTTTCCAACCTAGGGCGCAAAATAAAGTGCTCATTTGATGACACTTAGGGTATTTTTCCAGCCATAGGCAATTAAATAGCATTTATTACTGCTTTATTGGTGGCTGTGTTAGGTTACTTCCCAGCGACTGTGACACAGAGTTGCCTAATCTCCGGGTTGGTGGCTCGAATGCGGCGCATAGCAAAAGTTTTGTTTTTAAAGGCTTATTTTGTCTTTTTTATTTATTTCACTTTATTTCGCTTTTTAGAACTAGGTTTTGCGGTTTTTTCGCTTTGTTTGCGATTATTGAAAAAATTTCAAATGACTCGAAAAGGCGTGAATTAGTTTCTGTCCGCATTATAACTCAGCAAGGGTATCGCCATCGAGTACTCGATGTTTTTTCCGTAAATAATTTTCTTCACGAAATGATGAAACTTGGAAATAGTAGATTTAGGCTCCATTCATAATGATTTCAAATTTCGTAGCGATTTTGGCACACTTGCTCTCTAGGTTACGAATACGCCTGGGACAAGAAAGGTCCTGGGTTTGAATCTGACAGGACAGTTTTTTTTTCAAACCGAAATATTCCGTTTCAAAAAAATTGTGGGCGCATTGTTTCGTTTGCTGTACGCAGTTTACAGTGCAGTTACTAGCCTGTTTGTCATTTTACTTATCTTCTAATTTTCGATTATTTTTCTATTCTAAAACTTTATTTGGCTCTAATGGTTCCCAAATTTGGCTGATTTTTTATCGGCTTAGTAACCTTATTTTAGGTCGTTTCAAGGGAATAACAATTTTTATGCTCATCTCTGGATGTCACAAAATGCTGAAGATCTTAGAATAGAAATTATACTTCAAATATTTTCATGACAACAATGTTGTTTTCGGTTCTACGGTAATTTACCCAAGTTTTGTCGGAGCACTGTCACTCTATAATTGTTTTTAAGTTTTCTTTCAATGTCGTCGATTGCGTTTGTGGATGTGTTTTCGACAAGTAGACCATCAATGCAGAATAAAATTGGAAATTTTTTTGTTGTGGTTTTTTGATATTTTTTCATTTCTTTACTCAGTGGCTCTCCTTTCCTTTCATGTCTGCTGGCTCGCAATGCTATTTTTGTCGTATCGCAAGTGGTGAATATATGAATCATGTAATTGGAAAAGTGACCATAAACGCAAAACTAGTTGATATCAAAACCAGCAAAGGCTAGGGTTGGTCCAGATACAGGGTTCTAGACACAAACTGCCCATGTGTGCCACAATTTATGTTTTTTTTGGAAAATTACTTCGACGTCTAGTTAAATTGTTCTGAGATGTTAGTTTCGCAGACTTCCTCAGCACTAAGGGCTTTGAGGTTACTGAATAAGGAACGCTTGTTGTTTTTCATTCAAGATATACCTGGCTCTTCTTTTTTTAACCATCTTAATTTATGCCTGTGTGTAAGATGGTGGAACTTACCAGCAAACATTTTAATCCGATTGTGCAATTATTTATTATTAGACTTTTCGGCTACAGTTTCGTTCAATGGCAAACCTAAATCATTTCAATGTTCCTTAACTATGCCCTCACTGACCAACTGAAATGATCTTGAAAAAATTTTGAATGATATTTTTCATGACAAACATGATTCGCCTTTCAAATGGACTAGCCAATAGGTTTACCACGATGCTTGAATCAGTTCCCTCTTGAATTAAATTTACTTGCAGTTGCTGGAAGTATGCTCGAGGTTTGTCTTATTTCTTGCGACTTTATAGGTTTTTGATGTTTTGTATCCCAGGTTGATCAAAAATACTAGTCCTTGAAAAACTTTACAGTTCCATAGACCATAAGAAATCATTGAATTAACATTGATTCAATTTTTCCATAAATAAATTGTCTGACTACCATTTTTTCCATAAATGGAATTCTGATTACGAATAACAACTGAGCATTAAAAACCATAGATTAAGTGGCAATCTTAAGAGATGACTTGCATTTTGATATTCACCATTAAAATTTATATGTAGAGTTTCACACATAATAATATCAAGAAAGCGTAACTTTTCTTTCTTAAGTATAGAAAGCTTCAACTTCTGACATTTTCAGTGGTTTACGGTTACGGTTAGAGCCTGTTTCTTCGACAGGTTTTAGGTTATATTACATCAAAACAAACATCTTTCTGGCTGCACCCAAACGAGTCATCATGGTTACATTTTTTTTCTGAAATGTCTGGAGTACGTAACCGACAACACTTACAATTTTGTATGCGATTTGGAATTTGTTTGATAGAGCGTTGAAGTGATTATGGGGCTAAAGAGACATTTGAGAAGTTTTCCGGAATTTTCAATTCATTTTTTTGGTAGTCATGGAAAAATACTTACCTACATTACTGTATGTTAAGCGTTTTCAGTTTATGGACGACAGCTCGAAATCCTAACATCTCTGTGCACTTCTCTGTTTTAAGCTCCGCTTACATCTGTGTTCCTATTCTGTGGCTTAAAATAAGTGTTTCATCTACTTGCTAACTGGGTGCAATTTCTTTCTTATATAAAAAAACATCGATAGTGCTTGAAGTTTTCTGTTCTTCTTGGTTAAGAGTAATGAACGTAGTGAAGACTCTTATATATGTCTTAGTGAATTTTTCAGGAAAATGTCCTAAAATATCTCTAATAACTACAGATGTGCATTCATGTATGCTGATGCATTAATGATAGCACTTAGGTATATATGCACTTTTTGAGTTCAATTGAAATTCATCTGCTCAAAGTGACGTAAATAGCACTCTCCAAATACGAACGTGAAAATGGCGCGAAAAAACGAGTGCGATTTCTAGCTTCAAAAGTGGATTTTATTTTAAATTTTCCAGCGGAAGAAAAAATTTTATCCATTGATCCAGTTTTCTCAAGTTGGGTTATGTTATCAAGAAGTGCCAATCATAAATCATTTTAGAAATTCAAAGAGCTTAAAGGGCATCTAATTTTTTTTCTCTAAAGGCATCTATTTTTCATCAAATTCAGTGTTTTTTTTGCTTACTTGCGTTCATTACTCTTTTCCAATCTTCGATTGGCTATGTTTTTAAGAGTCGATGAACTAAGTTTACTCTTATGCAGGTCGTGATTTTTTTCAGGAAAAGATTTAAAATGCTCCAATAACACAAGAAGTGCTTTAATACTTATAAATGCACCTTGATGGCCTTAAGTATATATGCACTCTTTGAATTCAGTTCAAGTTTATTTGTTAAAAGGTAGGCAAACTACCTTCTCCAATTATGAAAGCTGAAATGGCGCGAAAAATCTTCATCGTTTGATAGTTTCGAAAGTGGAATTTAGTTTGCAGCTTTTCCATTGGAATAAAAGCTTTTCGTACTAATCCAGTTTTCTCACAGGTTAGTTTTATCAAAAAGTACCAATTATAAATTGCTATTGAAATTCAAAGAAGTCCATACATTTGTTTGTTTGATATTCGAATTTTAATTTTAAAGAAAAAAGTCAGTTTTTGCGTTCATTTTTCTTTTCCAGCTGTCTGTTGGCTATGCTTTTTAATTGGAGCTTGCTGAAATTACGAGACGTTTAAAAAAATAAGTCGTTTTTTGTTTTAGTGACAATGAACGTAGTGACGAATCTTATCTATATGTTGATTTATTTCAAGAAAAAGTAATATAATTTGTTCACGCTCAATTTTGGTCACGCTCAACACCAATTCAGGATTCTTGGAGCCTAGGAAATTAGACGAGAAGCAAATTACACGACCGTTAAAATACAGAGTTTAGGCGATAATTTTTTGTGAATTAAGACAATAAAATTTGGGCAAAAAGAATTTTTTGGGTAGAATACAGTTATACAACAAAATAAGTACTGATCAAAATTTTTTATTGTAAGTTACATATAAAACATTCAAGCGAAAAATAAATTACAATTTTGAATTGCATAATTTATACAGCTCAGATCTTAAACCTGATTTGCGGTTGAACAACCAGTATTTACTCAACCAAAATCGATCTATATCTAAACTATTTTTAAATGCGTGTGACACATATCTTGCCATGTTTAACCGTTTTTTTGCAACAGTTAAGGGCATAACGTATCTATGCGTGATTATGCTATGTCGTATATTGCAATGCGTAATTTTTTTTTCGATTTTCCATTTTGAATATAGTGTTGGTTCCACCGAGTTAAAATTTAGAAACACAAAATTGGGATGCTGTAAGAGTTTCTCCAGGGGTTGCGAGTTTGTTCTCCTATTGAAAATGCCCAACTCTTTTTATTGTACGAGATAAGACGATTCTTGTGATTTTTTTCTAAACATTTTCAGAAAACTCAACTTAAAAAATAATTTTAAAAATTTGAAATTCCCAACCCTGCAGTTGGGTTCTGTCATAGTACTCTCGAGGACTGCGAATCTTGCTCCAGATATGACGTGTTTTCTGATTTCTTTTTCAAACTTAGGTTTCAAAAGATTTGAAGTTCCCTTTATTGTAGTTGGGTACTCTCAGGAGTTTCAAGATGTAAATCTCGCGCCCAAATGCGACTGCTCAAATGCTCTCAGTTTTCAAGATTTGACGTTTGTGATTTTTCAAAAAATTATCAGAAATCTAACATTTCAAAATTTTGTCAAATTTTGGAATTCCCAACACTGTATTTAAGGGCTGTCAAAATACAATCGGGAATTGCGAATCTCACTTCCAATTATGACTGTTCCAATCTTTGTAGTTTACGAGATATGACTTGTGTTCAGATTTTAAAAAAATCTCAGAAAATTTTAGTTGAAATTCCCGACCCGTTAGTTGGAAGCTGTCAGAAAACTTTCTAGCCTCCAAATATGGCCACCCAAATCGTTTTAGTTTTCGAGATATGACGTTTTTTGTGATTTTTTTCAAAAAGTTTTCAGGAAACTTGATTTTTTTTCAAGTTTCTATTAAATTTTGAAGCTATCTTCCTTGTAATCTTTGTATCCTTGTAATCCTTGTATCTTTCCTGTCAGAGTATTTTCAGAGTTAGCTACGCTTGCCTCTAAATATGACTGCTCAATTCTTTTTTACTTTTCGAGATATGACATTTTTTGCGATTTTTTCAAATTTAGAAATGCCCAGCCCTTTAGTTGGGGGCTGCCAGAGTATTTGAAGGGGTTGCTAATCTCGCCACCAGATCTGTCTGCTCAGGACGTTTTAATTTTCCAGATGTGACGTTTTTATGGTTTTTAGTTTTTTTTCAAAACTCATATTTGAAAATTTTCTCTTCGAATTTCCTTACCCTCTAGTTGGTTACTGTAATAGTACCCTCATGAATTGCAAATTTAGCGGCCGAATGCGTCTGCTCAATTACTTTTAGTTTCCAAGATGAGACGTTTTTTTATGTCCTTTTAAAATTTTTCAAAAAGCTTTATTTAATGGTTTTTCTCGAACCCTGTTAAAGGGTAGTGTCAAAGTGCACTCAAAAATTCTTGATTTTTTTTTTTTCAATATCTGCAGTTTTTTTATAAAATCTCAAAAATTCGAAGCACCGGAGGTTTCGTTACCGTTACACGCTAGTTTTATTTAAGTCTGTAAACAAATTTCACGTAGTATGTACGAAGAGTGTCGGCTGAATTCCATTATATTCTGATCGTTCAACTTTCTTGTCTAATTTTCTAAACCCCAGGATTCTTATATGTGATATATCTATCGATTCATTTTTTTAAATGCGGGCTCCACTATCTCGCCATGTTCAAGTTCTGTTTTTTTTTCACCTAAATTAAAATTAGCAACCGATTAGTGGGATGCTGTCAGGCGTTCCCAGGGGTTGCGATTTTTGCGTCCAATTATGAATATCCAAATCATTTTAGTTTATGCGATACGCGAATTTTTGTGATTCTTTCAATTTTTTTGTGAAAAACAATTTTAACACAATTTGAAATTTTTAACCCTGTAATCATTCCAAATATGACTGCTCAATTCCTTGTAGTTTTTAAGATTTGATGTTTTTTTTTGTTTTTTTTTAATAAGTTTTCAGTATACTCATTTAAAGAAATTTGAAGTAATTTGAAATTCCCAATCCTGTAGTTGGTTACTGTGAGGGTAATCTCAAGAATGGCAAATCTTGCGTTCAGATGCGGTTGTTCTAGTGCTTTTAGTTTCCGAGATGTGACGTTTTTTTGTCTTTTTAAAATTTTTCAAAGAACTTCCCATCTCTATAATGAGGCGCTGTCAAGGTTATCTCAACGCTTGGGATCTTTCCTCCACATATGACTGCTTACATTTTGCAGTTTTCGAGATATGACGTTTTTTCTGATGTATGTCTTCAAAAAATTTTCAGAACAGAAAACTTGGATTTGTAAAAATTCGTAACTATGTGAAATTTTTAAACCTGTAGTTGGGTACTCTGGGATACTTTCAGGGATGGCAAATCTTGCGTCCAAATGCGACTGCTCAAATGCTTTTAGTTTTCAAGATATGACTTTTTTTCAATGTTTTTCGAAAAGTTTGAATTAAAACAATTTTTGAAATTCACAACAAGGTTTGTGCTCTCAGATTACTCACAGAAGTCGTGCCGGATGTAAGCGCAGCGATTATTCGTAACAAGCGACAATGTTACAAATTGTCGCTTGTTACGAATAATCGCCTGTTACGAATTGTCGCTCTACCGTCTTGCTTAAGATAATTTGATTGATTGTTTTAGATAAGATGTCTTGTGTTTTAATGACGAAAGATGTGATTGTTCCGTTTGAGTTGTGTTGTAATCTTTGCTATTTACCCGCAGAGTTGATCGAAAAGATATGCCAGTTGATGATCGACTCCGGAAATTTTGGAGGTGTATTAAACTTACGACTAACTTGTACGAAATTGAACTTGATTTTGAAGAATAGCGAACTTACGTTAAGATCTCTTAATGTTCACATAATGTCCGGACTACGTTATTCGCTTGATGAAAAACTAGAAATATGGACTGAATTTCTAAGAAACGAAACTAAATGGAAATTTGATTCAGTTTGCGTCAATTTTCAAAATGACGAAGTGGCCCAACAATCAAGTGACGAACTTGAAGCAAGAAAATTTAAGGCAACACCTTGGGGAATTTTTATCTGCGTCGAATTTGAAAAGCGAATCACGTCTTTTTTGCACAGTTTAGTACATTGTACTTACAAACCTCTTTCGAAGTTGAATTGCAGCCATTTGAAAACTCGTCGAAGTTTGGAGGTATTTGGTAAAATTGAGAAAGCTTTGTCCAGTCGGGTTACCAAAATTGAAATTGGTGTGAGCTGCAATCTCAGAATTTATGGCTTTTTGAAAGAGGCCAAATTTTTTGACTATATTCATTCGCTGGTTTTTGTGACGGAAGAACAAAATCAGATACCTGTCTATAGCGGGTATTTAAGAACAAGCGACATTTGGGAGCTTATCGAAATAGGTATAGGTTGAAATGTCAAACAAAGCTATTGCTTTCTTTTTTCGCATTTTTGTCGAGCAACCAAAGTGTGTCAAGTGGATTTTTTGGATCTTTTATTGACTTTTAAATAATCTGAAGGCCCATTAAATGGTCTGTAATGCTCTGTTTTTATTAAGTTTTAAAAACTCCCTGCCATTTTTATGTATTCTGTGCCGTATGTCTTCCCTACAGCCCATGTTACTTTGCTGATAGGGCTTTTGTCCATTCCCAGATCCAGCTACCATATAGCTATACATTATTACACTTGCTAGCGTTAGTGTATTAGTACGAACCTTCCTTTTTTGTAACCTAACTCGCAAATAAAAGTGTTCATTGAAAGTGTTCACTTGTATGGAAATTTCACTGTAGCATTGGAAATTGCTTAGCATCTGTTCTCTGCTTTATTTGTGGCTAATGTTTGTTATCAATGAAGCGTCCCTGGCTGAGTGGTTAATGCATTAGGTCGTACGTTCGAATACGAGACGTAGCGGAATTTTAACTACTTCGAGGCTTATTTCTACTTTTTCTTATTGTTCCGACTTTCGTAACGAAAGTAACGGAATATTTGTGCTCGGGGTGGGTTTTTTTTCTTCAGACAAATTTCGACTTTTTAACTAGCCATTTTTGACTGAATTTTTTTAATATCATTTTTGACTGATTTTTTTATATCATATTTCGTAAAGTTATGGGGTTTTAAAGTTTGCCATTTTGGGACAATTAACGCGCGATATTTCGCGCTATTAACGTGTAAGCGGAGATTTAATCCGTCTTACAAGTCGTTCCAAATTGGTTGAAGGAAGTTTATTTGCCATAAGTGTTTTGTTACAGGAGAAATTGTTCACGTTTTACTTTATATGGCATGTGGGGGGGGGGGGGGGGGTGGGGGGGTGATTTTCACAAAAAATCTCAAATTAAAAAAAATATTGATTTTTTAGTTTTTCATGTTATTACTGCTCCATAGACCTTAAAAGGCAGTCTGAACATTCAGGGCTTCGCCCTGATTCGAGCAGTCTTGTTGCACTTCATGGATCTTTTTAGTCGTTTTCTTGCTAATGTTTGCGAAGCGCAGCTTCGCCTCCGTGTCATGGTTGCAGCCGGGAATCGAACCCCGTTTCCCTGGTCCCAAGTCCTAGCCGTCAACCACTATAATATTGATCCTTTCAAAAATGAAATTTGTCATTTTTTTTGTTCAAAATAAAAATCCATATCTGAAAACGGGCACCATAATCATCAAAATCAAGCCTCACAACTAAGAATCAGATGCGGTGAAACAATTTCTATCATATCGATGTTCGCTCGAACGCTGAATGCGAAAGTTATCTTGAAAAAATCTGAAAAAAGTATAGCACATGGTTGGGTGAAAATGTATGAATCTTTCGGTTTGATACTTAGTTGTGATTGGTGCTCTTGGCGCCATAGTGTAAAAGTTATCATAGTGCTCAACAAGTTATTTTCTTTGTTGAAAAAACCATACTGAAGCTTTTCAAACTAAGTTCTTCTATGTCGCTCGTTCTTTCTTCAGAAATCAGCAAGGTGTTCGTTTTGACTGCCCTGATTTTTCTTTCTTAAGACATCGGCAACTTTCGCATTTCGACCACACTGTACGGTGTTTACAAGAAAGTAAAATTGTTTTACCGAAAAAGCTGAAAAAATTGAAATTCGATTCAAATATTGTCAGATCCCGAGTGTTATGGAGCTATAATGATACCAAATCCAGAAATTTGGACGTTTTCCAACAATTAGAAGAGCTGACGATCGAAAGTAGAGACAGCGAAAAGCTTGATTTTGATAACTTATTCGAACAAGCTCGTTCTGATGAGTTACGTAGACTTAAAGTGAATTTGAGTCTTCTTGTTGAGTTCAGTAGTTCCCATGTTTTTGCTCCCTTTGTTAGTATGTACGAGTTTGGTCCCGAACACATGTTTTGCTTCGAACCGATTAGTTCGTGTTTTAGGCTGAAATTTCTCATATTCAACTTCGAAATTAACTTCGATTTTAGATATTCTCAGAATCGTTCTAGGTTTCTGGATTACTTGCGATGGCTGTTAACGCATCTCAAAAACCAGTTTTCAAATCAGAAAAGTATTGAAGTTTTCTGTCTCCATTTAACGCTAAATAAAAGCCAAAACTGTTCAAATTACGGTACAACGCTATTGATCCAAGAATTTTGGAATCAACTATTTCTATCGTCCAGTGACCCGATTACAGAGCTTCTGGAATCCTGTACTAATTTGAAGCTGGTGCGATTTGGACCTAGGAATGTGAGAAAATGCAACTCTTTGGATGAGGATCTTATGAATCGTTTGAAGTATCTTCAAAGTGAACTTGGATGGAAACTGTTGTAATTGATAGTCTGAAACTATGAAGGGGGTTACTTGTGATGTGCTCTAGTTGACCTTGGGGCTTTTTAACCGTTTCCTTAGCCATCGAAATAGGGTTCTTCAATTTTTGTTCACGATCAATTTATCTTGGAATTTGACTCTAATCTTTATGGCGCATTTGCTAGCATTGCGTATTTGCTGTGCTTGAACGCCAGTTATATTTTCTGTATTGTCTCTTAAAATAAAACTAACACGAAGCATTTGTGGCAAGAAACGGTAATGAGTCCTTTTTTGATGTATCATGATTTGATGCGTTTCGAGTAATTGTTTTTGATCCATTGTTTCTGTGCTTGAACGCCAAGTGAATTAATTGTCTAAATAACCAATAATGACTGAATACTATACCATTTTGTAATTTTACTGAATTTTTTATGATTATTTTTATAAATATTTTCTCTGAGTTCAATTACATCAAGTATGTTTGAAGTGTATATAAATTGAGTCTATTTGATTTTTTTTTTCGAAACCAAAGCTCAGCTTTTTTTTGCGGTCAGCTTTGAACGAGTAGTTGCATAAATAATTGCGGTTTAGCTTTGAATGGCCTATAGTTGAGGGGTATGGAAACAAAGTTCACATATGCTTAACTTAAGCTTACGTGATTTTTGAATTCAGCAAGGTGTCTCTATCTTTTGCGAAAAGGGGATAGTTAGAGATCCACATAAACTTTTTCAACAAGCATACAGCAATAATAATCTTCTGTTCAAATTGAAACTTGCATTTCTGAGAAATAGAAAAATCGGCGAATGAAGTTCCCTTGTACATAATAAATGACCAGTAACACCTCGACCTGTATGGTCTTGAGTCGAACACTGGTCGCTGCTAATTTGTTGACTTTCCATAAAACAACTGATTTGCTTGATTTTTTTTTGTAAATCGTAATTTATCGTAATTTTGTAAATTGTAAATAGTAATTTGACAGTATTTGAGATTTGAGTTTCAGTTATAAAACTTGTGTTGTTGTTGTTGTTTCTAGCCCCGAGGCGGCGCGTCCGGCATTCTCAGACCAAGTCTCAGACCTGTCGCAAACTTCGATCGGACGAAGTCACAAGTCTATTGGGGTTTAAAAAGTGGGAACAATTAAAAAGATTCACAGTGGTATGGAGGAAGGGCATCATGCGCAGTTTGAGGGGACGTTGGGGTCAATTCGATTGAAGTACGTTTTCAGGAAGGGGCTGTGTCCGGCTCTCAACTGGGAAAGGGTTCTCTTAGTGGAACAAGGGAGGGATTCTTCGGCGGGGGAGATATCAGGTGGTCTGTGGGACACTTTCGGGAGTGGTGCATCTAATATGGCCTGCCTAACTCTGTTTTATGTATTGCCTTTTGAAGCAATTCAAAATTATTAAGGATAAAAACTTCGTTCACTATATTTGCTGAGAAGCGTAAGAATATTAGTTTCAGGTAAAATAGTGTCAATTTTAGGGGCATATGAGTCGAGCAACGAAGGACTGATAATTCGGGGAAGGGGGTTGGGATATTAGTGATAAAAAGAAGCCTCTTTGATGGAACGAATGTTTCGAGGGCGAACTGCGGCGCCAGTAATGTTTGTGTGGGTCAACTTCTGAAAGTTCACATTCTGAATTTAAATGTGCTATTGCTCTCATCATTTTGCACCCTGTAACAAAGCGGGGAGCAGCGTTTTCAACAGTTTGCAGTTTGTTCAAAGATGTTCTACTAGCAGCGTGGGACCAGGCAGGGCTTGAATAATTACGCTTGCGACTATTAAGTGTTTTTAAATCGGATTGTAGACTTTTTTCGGGTTAAAAACTGATTTAACAGAATCACTTGGTATCTTGGTGATTTTTCATTTGTTTAATGATTTGTTAGACTTCTGCATCAGTGAATGAAATAAATTTTGAACTCAAGCTTATTTGGGTCCATTTACATCCAATTGGGGTAATTGTTCAGACAACTGCCTGCTAATATATACATTTTTTTTAAAATTTTTGCAAAGAAGGTGAATCAGTATTTATGTTAGGTTTTTTTAAGTTCTGTAGAGAGTGAGAAACTGTTTATAAATTTAGATTTTTTTCCCAGTATTTTGGCATTCTTCTTTTTGGCGATTCGAAGTTGTTTTGTCACCTCATTCCTCAATTTTACGTAAATGTTGATTTTCATAACCATTTTTGGAAGACCTTGTCCCTTCCGTTCAAATCATATTGAATAGATTTTTTCATCCATGTTTCCGTTTGTTTTTGGTAGGGTTTTTTTGCAAGCTGCTAAACCTTCTAAGCAGAAGTTTACTGTGGACTTTTTGAGTTTTTATGTTCAACTAAATTAATTCAAAATAACCACAGACGGCATAGTGATTGCTCAAAGAAATTACTGAGTTTTTGTAGATACGTAATTGGGACATGTAATATAGTCGACGCAAGTTTTTTTTGTTGTTTCTAGTTGCTTCAGAGTTTTGATTTTTGAAATTGAAAGCTGATAGTAAATTATTATAGTATGCAGGTTTTTCCTATCTTTAAAATATCAATAAAATTTTCAAAAATTTGTGCTTGCATCAAAAAACTTCGAATACAACTGAGCATGTTTTTCAGATTTTGTTAAAAAGACGTTTTAATCAGGGAAGGTGGTCGAAAAACCAAAACTACAAGTTAAGCCCATGTTTTTCTAACGACATTAACCAAAAGCACTTCTCATTATATTTTGTGTACCACAATCTCATAATTAAGCTTTCGTAAACGCATAAAGCGAAGTCCCCCCCCCCCCCCCCGTTCCATACAACTTCTCGGTTTAGATATAATATTATGATAACCACCAACTTTCTAAAAGCCAAGTTTCTCTTAGACCAATTGTTGTGGGGTTAAGCTTCAAATTATTCATTTCTGATATTGAGTGGTCATGTTGGCTACGTAAAGATTTTATATTCAATCCAAAGAAAAAATTAGTTTTATATTCAAATGATGCTTCCATCTAATGCCCACCCAAATTGAGATACAACTCCAATGAAACAAAAGGTTACTGTCGGTCTTGCCGATGAGTACAGTCTGTGACGCGTTTTTCCCGCTGACAGATACACATTTTCTCCTAGACAAGGAAAAGATATCACCTTGATTTTCCGTTGCTCTGCTCAAAGTTGGAACCTGATCTAAACTACATTTTATGATTGGATAAATTAGATATTTTACCACTGTAAAGTATTTAATATTAACCAATCATGATCCATCTAACTAACAACCCACTTATTTGTAAGTGCTGGAATTACTTGTAATTTCAGCACCAGAGAGATTTGAATTTAACTTAGAAATTAGTTGACTCTCCAAGAAGACTTCAGCAGCCGCAATAAACCAGTATACCCTAGATCTATTGAGCCTAGCAGAGACTAGTTAAACACCCTGAGACTAGATAGTATAAGAGTAAGATTAGGATCGGTATTAGACTAAGAAGTTGCACGAATCTATCCGGCCGAAAATAAGATAGCGTGACGAGCAGACGGTGTACCCTATCCGAAATTACTCTATGAGTTAACCACCTCGGTTCTAACTCATCTGGTGCGACCATAAGTCTCGAACAAGACCTTAATAGCTTAGGATTAACCAAAAATAGATTAGAATTTAGACAAAACATTTTTAAAATGTTATACGACGATAATTTAACCGAAATGTCTCTACGACTCAATAGATCAGAGCCAATATTCCGAACGATAACAGAACTACCCGGAATTGCAAGAAGACCTCGAACCAAAGACGACATACGACAAAATAGAAACTTACCAAATAGTTATATGATAGTACGGCAAAAGCCAACACAAACTTTTATATTTAGAATTTTATTAGCAATGAATTTAGATTTTCATTTGCAAACATAAAAATTTTGAAGTCAATCTTCATAATCATTTCAGACGCTAAAACAAAACTATTAATATACAATAACGATTGATAAAAAGATCTCAGATCGTTCCCCTCAAAATTCTGCAGTATTATATAAAACATGTTTGGAAAATATTTATTGAAAATCAAAATAAAAATTAGTAGCATGACAATAAACTGTTAGTAATCATAAAATCATCAGTTGTCTCAGCTTCATCACCTAAAACATAACAGCAATCATAAGCTCACTAATATCATTAAAACACTAAATCTTTTCTTAAACAAATTTAAATCATTTTAAACTTAAATTCACTTAATTTTAAAATCAGATCATCAAGGCTTATCCTTGGATCTTAATTCATTTTCTATTTAATTAAATTTAAACTTGATCATCAAGGCCTATCCTTGGATCAAAAAGAACAATTTTGTTCTCCCCCACCCACTTAGCTAGTGTCTAACGACCTCAAACGTCGATTCACTATCCAACCCTTTCAAAAAACCCAATAGAAATTTTTGAACAAAACTAATCATTCAAATTAGGATAAACAGTGAAGAACTTCGGTTATTCATCCTTCACTTGAACCCTCCTCTTATCAAGACCCAGGATAAATCTTAGACTTAGTAAGTTTAAAATAGTATCTAACGAACTACTCGCGTTCTAATTATACCTGAACCTTGTGGATCGATTTACTATTCTCCAACCCTTGAACACAATCACTACCCTTAAGTAAGATTAAGTAAGTTAACACCTTAGCTTATACTAGCCACGAGAAAGTAAAAATCATTCTTCGGAATCGATATACTTTTCTCTCCAACCCTGAACAAATAGACCCAGGTTAAGCTAACCAAAAAATCGTAAGGACTAACAATTTAAGAAAATAGAAATCATCTAACAACCTTTTGCATCCGTCATCCTAAACCTTATGTCATTTAAAAATCTAGGAAACAAACAAACAATCGTTTTGCACAACTGTGAAATAGATAACAAAAAATACGACCTTGTAATCACACCTCACACACAAACAGTTGGATATATCAGAACAAAACGACAAACACTAAAAAGGAAAATAATAACTAAACAAAGACAAATAACACGAAAAAGATTTTCCAAAAATAGAAACGCATTTTCAGAATCAGAAGCCAGCAATTTAGACGAACTTTATAAATTAAAAGAATCTATAGATAAAAATTGCCCCATTCACGATCAATTATATTTTTCCGACTCAGAAACAACTTCAAATTCATCAAAAAGAGGAAAAAGACGAATAAAAAAGCAATATAAACACAAACCAGTACACTTATACAACTGGAATCAACCAATTAGACACATCGATAATTACCTATTAACAGTCATTAAACGAAAAAATGAGCCAAACACACACTCCAAGTGAAGATAGTCCAGATGATGACGATATCTTCCCCTTCCTCGTAGATGCACCCACTGATAGAGGACAGCATATACTTTGCAAGAATTTACTACTAAATTTATTTGAACCCGGAATCAGCCCATGTAAAGCAGAGTTCCCAGGTGTAAAAATCAAAAGACAAATTATTGATCACTATCTGAAAGATATATGTAATTTGACACAACACTACGGAATCTACACCATAGAATTCACCTCACCAAACCCGAATCATCGCAAATATGTAATTCAAACAGACGATCTTGATTTAGAATTTTCAAAAGTATTCTCAGAATATATAAAAAGCATACAATATCATAATTCACAAAGAGCAAACTCCATATTCACTAATGAAGTTTTTGCCATAATATATAGTTATATCTCAATATTAGAAAACGAAATCCCAATCTCAAATGTCTCACCGACAGAGACATCTAAACATATAAAGGTACGACATGAAATCACACTATTTTCAACTTTTCTACATATAATTAAAGAAAATTTCACCAAAGATGATGTTTCACAACATACAAAACATGACTTACAAAAAATTTTGGCATGGTTTATAATAGATTATTTCACACATAATATAGATTTAATTTCACAAGCAAGAAAAAATTTCAGACCTCAAAATTCAAACGATGATACCGCTATCACAGAACAGTCAGACTACGTTTGGGACCCCGAATGGTCTCATTATGCATTTATAAATATCCCACAATCAATTGCAAGTCAAGCAATAAGTACAATATCTTATACAAGAGATTATGTAAGAGTAATACCATTATCCATTGATGCAACACCATTAAACTACAATACATTTTTACCTGATACTCGAAATAACAGTTTAAACTCGACCGTCATACACAATGAAAACCTTAATGGAACTAGAAATCTCGGTCAGCAAGATATTCAGACACCATCACACTTCATAAACGAAGAAATTGTCCAAACAACAACAACTACACAACAAAGTATTTCACCGATACGTCCAAATTTAACAACACCAAGAAATACAAACACTTCACTAGCACAGGTAACCTTACAATCAACCGTTAAACCTTCGGTTGCTCCAAAATATTCACAAATGGATTACCAAACATATAGACCCATGACAATACCGTCAAAAACACGCAGAACGTTCACAAGAAATAATTTTGCAGAACATAATTATAATTATACACATTCATCAAAAACAAACTATCCTCCACGAAATAATAATAATAATCAAATCAGATCTCGATATTGGAATAATCCAAAGGCAACAACCAATTCAGTAAATTTTCAAGCTAATCTACATCCTCCACAGGATCATAGTGAAAATTACCCATTTTTTCAACAGAATAAAAATAAAAAACAAGCATCTCATCAAATGGATTATCTATCATCTGATGATGATTATTTACAACCAGATATATTTGCACCATATACCCAAGAGTATCGCGGACAAGGAATGCACAAACCATATACACATCATAGAAATTTTTCTCCACACCAGATAGATACACAAAATCAACAACCAATACAAATGCAAAACCCAATTAATACACAATCTTTTCAACCAATTCAGCCACAAAACCCAATGATTACACACTCGTATCAACCAACGCAAATGCAAAATGAAATACCACTCCCATATTACCTTCAACAACACGAAATAACAAAAAATCAACTTTCTAATTTTTCACAAATGCCAAATGCAGCAGAATCATTACAAATGACAATGAATCCATACCTTATGGGTGGATCATCAATAACATCAAACAAACCATTAATGGTATTCACAGGAACAGACCCTGAATATTCTGTAGAAGATTATTTAAATGCAGTAACAGCAAATTTAATTTTAAATATAGGACCTGAACCAATTAATACGCCACTACATCAAAACTGGATACATCGACGCACAGCGTTGATAATGACAACCCTAGACGGCGCAGCCCAAAAATGGTTTTCAGTATTGCCTATAGAAATAAAATCAAATTGGAAGAGATTTACACAAGAATTTTCAAAAATGTTTGACTCCGAAAGAAATAAACAACAACAAAGAGTTTTATGTAATGAAATTCGCAGATAACCAAATGAAACCATCAAACAATTAGCAGTACGTATCGAAACACTAGTTCGAAAAGCATATTCATTAAATACACACGATTATAAAAACACAAAAATGACAGAAATCTTAATGATGACCTTAACACCTCAATTAAGGAAAATAGCAATAAAAAAGAGAGCATCCCATCCCCCCTCAATTCGAGAGCCCGATTTAGATTTTCGAAAACTAGTAGATAAACTAGAGCAAGCGGAAATCACAATGAAACTTGAAGAAACAGAAAATCTGAAATTACAAAATGTCAATCGAATTGAAACAAATACCACAAATATCAACAATATACAGGAATCAGATACAGACCTCGTTGAAAAAATCACTGAAATACTCAATATTTATGAAAAACACCCAAACTTTAAAGGCAAACCATCTTTCAAAAAATTGTGTAATTATTGCCGATGATACGGACATAGTATTTCTGAATGTAGACAAAAACAACAGGATAATCAAAACAAACCTCAAAAATATAAAGAACCGAATAAATCATTCTATCAGTACATGAAAAAAGATCAAAATCTACCGAACAAAAATGTATACAGCAACAACAGTTCAGGAAAACCACTTACGAACAATACCAATTACACGAGAACTCAATCACCATATAACTCAAGTTATAGAGGAAGATCACCAGATCGAAGAAATACACAAAATTCATCACAAAATCATTACAATAGACCAAATAGTCGAAATAACTACTCCAGATCAAATTCAAATAAAACACGATTTGTTTCTAGATCTAATTCCCAGTCAAGAAATAATTACTATCCAAACAATCAATCACGAAACTCATCATACAATAGAAATAGAAACTACTCCAATAATCGAAATAGAAGTTATTCAAACAACCGAAACCAGAATTACCCGAACAATCGATCAAGGAATAACTCATATTATAGATCAAACTATAACAGACCAAACAATAATTATCAAAACAGATCACGAAATAATTCACAAAATCGACATTCAAGTTATAATAACCGTTATAGAAATTATTCCCAATCACCACACAGGAATAATAATTATAATAATTCTAACAATCGCCACAGAAGTAGTACACCTAAACATCAAAGAAATATTAATCAAGTACAATCAAACCCAGAAACAACATCAGACCCCCGAGGTATTGATGACACAGGAAATAACGAACTACAACTAAATCAAATAAACTGTGAATCATCAGATTCAGAAAGTGATACAGAAAACACTATCTCCATCAATATGATAGCAGTCGAAAATGATTACGAACCTATTATATATGAACAACCTTTTTCATCACATATATATGAAAATCAATTAGAACTCCTTCACAATTATTATATTGAACCCATCCATTCTACACAAACGGCACAAGAAACTGACGAAATTAACACTACAAATCAATCCAATGAAAATAATAAAACAAAATGCTTGAATACAAATCACATCTATCAAAATATACAAAAAGAACAACCTAAAGAAAAAATTTGGACAATACCATTTCTTTTAGAAAGTCCAAGAAGCAAAGAATTTCAACCACCAGATCTTGAAATTGATTTTTTAATTGATTCAGGAGCAGAATCAAACATAATAAACATTCCCACATGGAATGAGATAAAAACATTACACCCAAAATTAACACCCCTTAAAACATCCAGTAAACTAGCAACAGCACAAGGATCAACATTAGTAAACTATGGAAAAATTCAATTATTTCTTCTCCCCACAAGAACAATAGAACAAAATAAAATTTTAAATAAACCATTTAAACAAATATTCCATATCACTGATATTAAACACAATATCATTGGAATACCATTTATCTCTAAATATATACCAACAATCAACATTTTGAATAGCAAAATACTAATCAAAGATAAATACACAAAAACAAAAGACACATCCCTAACATTTTTCCAAAGATTAAACAAACAACCACCGTTCTTTTCAAAATTTTATCCAATATATAACCAACAAAGAAAACACCTGAAACCACTATCAGGAAACATATATAATTTTTCAATAAATCAAGTTCACCAATATGATAAAAAACAAAATAAACAACAACTCTATATGTCAGACTTTGAATTCAAACCTATCCATAAATTTTTCAAAATAACAATTTCATCCATAAAATATTTGAAAAACACGAATTCAGATATTATTTCTCTACATGTATACAACAATACACCCTATCAAGTAACATTACCTTTAGGACTTTTAGGCTATTGCGAAACCAACGCTACGATATCACCAATACACGAAAAAGAATACCGCGTAAATAATATACTCCAATTATTAGATATTTGTCAACCCACAATTCTTAATGAAGAATTATCCATAAATAATATAATAAGTAATGAAAAAAGAAATACAGATTATTTCACAAAAACCCCATATTTCAAACCTACATTCAACATAAGTAACTACACAGAGACTCAACAGAAGTTTTTAACAATGTTTAATTTTCAACATTCACAAATAACACAAGACGAATTTGATAAATTAGCCAAACAGCTAATAAAATATTCATCAGTCTATGCAACATCTAAATTTGATGTTGGCCAAATCAGTTCATCACTACATCTCCCATTAAAAGCTGACGCAGTTTTCAAAAAACAAAGAGCAAGTAAAGTACCAATTCATTTACACGATAAAGTGAACAGATTACTCGATATTTTAGAACAATACAATATTATATCACCGGTAAACAAAGAAGAACAACCAAAAGGTAACACATTTATCAACCCTGTTATCATCCTAGCAAAAGGAGAATCATTAAAAATAGTTCTAGACGCCAGATACCTTAATTCACTAATAGACGAATCAAAATGCAATTGGCCTATTGAACCATTACAAGTTATTTTAACAAAAATAAACGGAAAATACTTTACAACCGCAGATATGAGTAGTGCATATAATCAAATGCCACTAGATGAACAATCACGACGTTTAACACAATTTGTTATTGGAAATCAGCAATACGAATTCAACCGCCTATTCTGTGGAATATCCATAGGACCAGCAGCATTTTCAGCTTTAATGAGCAAAATTTTTAGACCACTAATACTCAAGAAAAACGCAATCACCTATTTAGACGATGTTTTTATGCAATCACAGACAAAAGAAGAAATGTTTAAAGTTTTAGAACACTATCACAAAATACTTCAGAACGAAAATCTGAAGGCCGCCCCCGATAAATCACACTTCTTTTTAACACGAGTTAAATTCTTAGGACATAATATAGAAAGAAAAACAATCACTCCATTGAAATCACGCATTGATGCTATTCAAAAACTCCAACCACCTGCAAACAAAAAGAAAATCCAAGAATTCCTTGGAATGTTAAACTTTTTAAGCAAATATGTCTATAAAATGCAATTATACCTAAGACCATTCTATAATATTACGATTTAAAGAAATTAAAAAACTCTTAACTGAACAAATTTCGAATACAATTCCAGATCCAAATCAACCATTCTATGCAATGTGCGATGCTTCAAATTTTGGCATTGGCGCAGCATTATTACAATCACACAATGGCACAAACAAAATGAATCTTATATCAGCAAATTCTCGATTATTCACTCAAGCTGAGCTACGACTCTCAACTCTAATGAGAGAATGTACAGCCATAATATATACACTTACAGAATATGAATTCCTGATACTTGGATCAAAACATCCAACAGTTCTCTTCACAGATCACAAACCAATCATTTTTCTCTTTACACAAAAATCTAATCCAAATCACCGAGTTTATAGATTTCAATTAATTCTAATGAAATTCCCAAACTTACATATAGTTTGGACAGCAGGAAAAAATCTTGCATTACCAGACACATTAAGTCGAAATACACCACCTGAATTACTTACACGTAAAACTACAGTTGAAATACCCAATAATATAAAATTCTACCTTGCAGAAAACGAAACATCACCCCGACTAGAATGCAAATATGCAGTAAAAACTGACGTTGAACAATCACAGATAAACAATCTACAACACTTCCCACTCTATTTAGATTGCAAAAATAATCACTACGAAGTTGATCTACTTGGAACATCAACTTTTAAACCAATTCCATACTCACAATGGATAAAAAATAACACCCAACAAAGAAGAGTAAAACAACACTCGCATAAAAAAGACCTTTTTCCATTAATTGAAAAAGAAAATCTAACTGATAAAATAAATTTATCAGGACCACAAACAAACGATTCAAAATACACAATAAATCAAGTTTTTGATCTCCATGACCCACTTGACACAATTTCTTTATCTAAATTAGAAATTGAAAACATTTTTCTCCCCCCAACAGATAAAATTACAATTAATCCTTTCAAACAATATCAAAATCTCGACCCAGTAATTAGACAACTAAAATCATGGCACAAATATAAAACTAAACCCGTCAAGGCAGATACCACAATTTTAGGAAATAAAACACTCTTCCGATATTTTCGAAAATTTAATAATACAACAATTAATGAAAACACAGACCTTCTAGAATACCAATTAAATGAATCAACAGTTCCCTGTCTCCCTTTAAGTATGATTCTTATAGCTTTTAATATTTCACATACACAAAACATTAAAGGACACTCTGGATCAGAGAAAACATATTCAAATTTCATACAAAACTTTTATTTTCCAAATGCACCAATTTGGATAAAAGTACTATGCAATGATTGTATAGTATGTCAGCTAAATAAACCTTACCCAAATCAAAAACAAATAGCACAAAAACAAGATTTTAAAGGACAAAGTTTATACTTTAACCACCGTATTTCAATTGATACAAAAGGACCAATTTCACCCTCATCCGAAGGAAACTCCTACATTATGGTAATTGTTGACGCATTTACACATTATGTAGCACTTAACCCAGTACCACATTGTAACGCTTATTATGCTTACACAACACTTTATGAACACTGGATAGCTAAATTCGGACTACCAGAAATTTTAGTTACAGACAACGGTACAGAATTCATAAATAATGAAATCATCACACTATGTCATTTATATAACATCAAACACAAACCACGTACATCTCATGCACCTTGGACAAACGGCTTAGTGGAAGGTATGAACCGTTCACTACAAGAATATCTTAGATGTATCATCAATGGAAATGATACAAGATACACCGAATGGTCAGCAGATGTAAAACTATTTCCCTTAGCATATAATTCACAAATCACGACAACTGTAGGAATGTCACCATATGAAATGGTTTTTAATCAAAAGCCACGCAAACCGATTATGTTTACAGCAAACTCTCATAAAAATGCACAAAGTCATTGTCAACCGAATAAAGACTCAATTTGTTATAACCTACCTCTACACACACACGATGAAGATCACTTTCATCACCCACAAATTCTTAAATTAGCCTCCGGTACACACACCGAATGGATTTTAAACAGAGATAAAAAACACAATGAAATTTACCAAAAAGTAACAAAAAAGTTGTTACAAAGACAAAACATTAATGAACAAATAAATTCACGCTTTACACCAGCCTCCGATTTAAAAATTGGAACATTTGTTTTAATACCCAATTTTAACACTCAAAAAGGAATTTCAAAAAAATTACAACCCCTTCGTAAAGGACCATACCAAATAATTGCCAAACCCACTGATGTCACATATAAAATCACCGACGCAAACCAAAAAGAAATCGTTCAACATCGAAATAACCTATTACCTTATTATCCAAAAGAATACGCACTACGCGAACTAACTCAATTATATTCTTTTACAGGTTTAAAAGTTATTCAAAATAACCCACATACAGAAAATGAAACAAAGGAACAACATGACGTTCATCTCGAAAACCAAAATAAAAAATCAACCACAACAAAAAAGCTAGATCAAAAAGAAAGAAAAAATAGAAAATTGACAGAAAAAATAATACCCCAAGAACAAATCGACAAATCAGAACATAGAGAGTAATCACGACTTAGAAACCAACCACGTAAAAATTATAAAACATTCATCCCACAATCTAAAATATTAAAGAAAGTCGAATTTCAAAAACAGCTTTAATTTTATATTTCATAATCTTTGCACCTCTGAAATATTTTGAACTTTCATTTTTCAAAATAACATGCTGACAAACACGCAGCGACTCTAGTTCATAATTAGCCAATAGGATTCATCCAATCCGTCACCTTCTCTAACTCTAACACAAACCAACTAGACGAACAATATTAAACTCCAGGCATATCTATAACTATAACTTTGCGACCTCCAGGTCAAAAATAAGCAAACCACTCCAACTTGACAACTAAAATAAATATCACCATAATATCATAACCCTCCCTTATCTAATAACCCAAAGATCAACAATATTTCCCCAAATCAGACCTCAAATACCCCCCAAACAAATATGTTAAATTAGCCTAAAGTAAAAGAACGACCATTTTAATTAGCCTAAAGTGTAAAAATCTCAAAAATACCCCAGATCATTTGACAAATAAAAATAAAGACAAAGAAGACCTCCCGATCACCATAAAATTCGCCCCCAACAATTTTTCACAAAACTCAACCCACTTGTCAAAAAACCAATAAATAATTCGACCACACTTGAAAATCGCCCCAAACAACAAAAAATATTCGATCAAGAAGCCATTTCTTCAATGCTCTTCTATCAATCAGTCAACCTAATACTCAACATTTTCATAAACTTTTTAACGATATTTAAACTTATAATAATATTTCTTTTTGATACCTTTGAATCTTTTGTTATAATCTTAATCATTTTTTGCAATATTTTTTAAATTTTCTATTCCCTATTTGAACTATACCTCCAACTTTCAAAAGCTATTGACTATATCCACAGGTACGATTCACAAAACTTATCTAAATGATACGAACCATTTTTAGTAGAACAGATATCTTTTTACTATTTGTAATTTTTATAACATTTCTATCATCCCTCATCTTGACAATATGCAAATGTATAAAGAAAGCAATCATCACATTCGCCCTAGCAACAATCCTCCTAAATCTTTTTCTAGAAGAATATTATAACAAACATAAATTTTTTCACTAAAAAAATAAATAAAAACCATCAAAAATTGCTAACCAACAATCACATAGTCAGTCTTCACCGACATCATCCCAAGATAACCCAACACCATCTTCAACTACCCAAAACCCTCAAACATCTACACGAATTTCCTTCCAAGATAATCCATATACCTTTGAAGAACGACACGCTCGCTTATCAGAACCACTAGAACCAGTTCAACGACAAGCACCTCTAAGTGAACCAACATATAACTTATACCCAACATTACCACAAGAATTAAGTAGAATACGAAATCCTAGTCAAAACCAAAACACAGTCGAAAGAAATAGACAAATTATACATCCTCGACGAAACAGAAATTTTCAAACTCCCCGAGTTCATTTTGATGTACCTCAATCCCCATCACAAAGTACTCCAGAAAAACCCATTGGTATATTACCAGAAACCCCTACGCTTCTTTCACAACGTAGCACCTCAAGCCTACCATCAGATTACTTAGGTTCAACACCAACATCTGAACAAATACGTGAAAATCCCTTTAACCCCCCAAACCAAGCATCACGACTACCATATTGGACAACACAATCATTCACACAAGGTGAACCAAATTTAGTCAATGATCCAATAGATATTTCTACGGATACAACAACATCCTCATCACTACCAGAAACCTTATCACTACCATCAACACCATCAATCAGCCAGATTTCACCACCACCTTTTAACTTAAGTTTCCCAAATAACCTCGACGCTAGATATCGAGAACAATCATCAACAAATATTCCTTTAAGACTAGACTGGAATATATTCACAGCACCTCCACCATTATTTGGACAACACCTAGAAAGTAACCGACTCCACAACTGGGCACTAAATAGACTACAATATAGACAAGGCATTCACGAAGACATTCGTGATCATAACATCCAAATACTCCAACAAAATAGTCTACAATTAAAATTTGAAATCACGGTTAAATTAAACAACATTACTCAACATCCCTATCCATTAAACCCACCAAATATAACAGCTCAATCCCTACCACCACCATTTATAACAACTGAAGTAATATACAAATACGACAGATATACCAAAAAGACAATTGGTTACATCACATTTTATAACCCATACTCAGGATTATCATACACATGTATATTCTAAAAATATTAATTTTTCTCCAACTCTTTTTTCTAGTAACCTCCAATGAAAAAATAAACCCTTCCCCCTGCACAGGACCCCAAGATTTATTAGTAACACATTACGATTGTGAAGAAAACGAACAAAAAACACTACACAAATATGCAATAAATCAAGTATCACAATGCGAAACAGAACCACAAGCTATAGAAACAACAAATGTAATAGCGACACTTTATTCAAAAGCCCGAGCAGCAACAGTTATAGGATATAAATTCACAGCGACATTTTCCGAAAAGAAAGTACATTGTTCACAAGTCTCAAATGGAAATAAAAACCGACTTGACCATGAATCATTCTACCAAAGTAATATCGAACGACTTCTACATCTCAATCCCGAAGATTGTAAAAACGAGTTACTAAGACTCAATATCACAAGAAATAAAAACACAGATAGAAAATTAGTATATTTCCAAGTTTTTGCAGATTCTGTACATCAAGCAGAACTTGAAAGATATCAAGGACATATAAAATTAGATGAAAAATACCTATACAACGGCGCACACGGAAGATTAACTTATGATATACACGATAAACACTGGATACCACACATTGGTATAAATGACCCATCAAACTGCAAAGCAGACACAAAAAATAAAGGATATCAAGAAATCATGTTTTTCGATTGGAAAATACAACTCGAAAAAATACAACTCACACGCGATTTATCAGACAACACCATGATCTATCAAGGAATTAGATTACCTTGTAAAAACGATCAAGGCTATTGTGACCCTACAACACGAACACAAGCAACAATTGTTTGGTTCCCCGAAGACACATGTACAACATTTCAAGTAGCAAAAATACACGCTCGTATGATAAAATTTCACGAAAAATATTTTATACAATCAATTCCATATGAACAAGTCCATCCATCACGAAAACTAAGTTCTAATTTTAGAAACATAGACAACATAGAAAATAAATTGACACGTTTTCAAATATATCAAGAAACAGAACTTGCATGTAAATACAGAAATCCACTTCACAAAACACAATACTCCGAGATATTAGTTGAATACGAAAAAGGATTCGACATGACCACTGGAAAAGTAAAAATCGACCCATACGCCACAAGTCACCCTATAAACGAAGGAACATCATATATACCAGATGGACATCTAAAACCCCATAACACTAGAAGCACACGTTTACAAGAACTATCACTAATGAATAGTACATATTTCGGTAACATCCACTATGATATTCACCTAGATATGAAATTAGACTACACAATTAGCCAAATTTTTCAAGAAATGTCACTATCTGAATTAGAAACACTTCACCAGCTATGCGAATTAGAAAGGACCCAAATCCTACAATCACTTGCACTAGCAGTATTAAAAATACCCTACGCAGGATATTTATTATCAGGCAATAGATCAAATTTTTTAGACTATGAAGGAAACATTTTATGGTTTTATACCTGTACCAAAAAAGTATCACCACTATATGTTTTTGAAGATAAACGATGCTATAAACGAATCCCTATCTTTTATAAGAATAAAGTACATTTCGTTGACACACTTTCAAGACGAACTTATTTCTGGGATACCGCAGTCCCATGTGGATCAGAAAACAGCCACAATGTAGTACAACTGAACCCTCATGAAGATAAATATTACCTTCTTACCCCATATCCCACATTAATGCAATCACTCAAAAAATTTTCACCTGAAAGCATTAGAGCTATTGCTCGAAACCCAAATATTGACCTACAATCAATTGGAATATATTCAAAATCCGACATTCAACATCACATTAGAACACAACAATTCCAAGAATTATTAACACAAATGGACACTATACAAAGACAATCAATTGACCAAAACTTACGCAAACTTGCCGAAACCGCAGGATTTGCAGACATTTATACACAAGATTATAGCGGATATTTTAAAGACATTAAAGACTATATATATATCTCAACGGTGAAAAATACCGACCACAAGATATCTCACCTATAAATATTTTTAGCTTTGTTACACTCAAAAATGAAATCCTCGATTTTCTAGGATGGCCCTACTACATCTTAGAAAAATTGACTATTTTATACGCAATGTTTAACTTTATAGGATTTCTTTTTTCACTTTTAAAAGGAATCTATAACGCATGTGCTATACACACACAAGTACATAGACAAGCAAGTGTAGCACGCATCCTATTCGCAGGATTTTTTGGAATTTTTTCATCATCAATAAACAAAATTCTTTTAGACGCACAAATAAAGGAATACAACACAAAAATAGCAACAAGACAGAACACATTTGACGAAGAACATAACAATGTAGACATAACGCCTACAGCACCACAGTTACCACCCCTACCACATAACCATCCGTTATCACTAGTCCCAGGAAATTTTCGAAATTTAGCAATAACAAATAATCCAAATTTTAGACCAACTATATCACAAAGTCCCATTCAACATATAATGACACACAATCCACTAGATGAAAATACATATGAACAAATTATAGAACAACCCCATACCACCGCTTTTCAGTCTCAAAATAATAATTTTTTTAGCCCACGATGAGCCGACAACTTGGATCCCTACACCGCTCAAATTCACACCCAACCAACCTCAACACCCCAATTACAATAATTCCACTTTTTGCCTTCCCGCCACCCGATTTCCCAACCAATAATATAATATCAGGCATGAATTCAAACA
The DNA here is from genome assembly GCF_963678635.1 of Symsagittifera roscoffensis. NCBI lineage: Eukaryota > Metazoa > Xenacoelomorpha > Acoela > Convolutidae > Symsagittifera > Symsagittifera roscoffensis. The sequence continues at coordinate 23,396,602 of NC_087071.1, read as the reverse complement.
CTAATTCACATATCTCAGTTTTATACTCCATCTCACAACTAAATAACCCAGATATTGAAACCCCTGACGAATTTGCAGACTCTGAACCATCTCCATCCAATAATTTTCAAACCAATCCCTCAGTTTTTTCGAAACCCCCTTTTCAACCAATCCCACCATATAACCCACTCCCATCCATTTCTACACCATCCTATGCTTCACAAGTTACCCCAACCTACTCCTCATTTCATTCAGACCGATCATCCAATTCTCCAGATACTCCCCAAATCTCCCAAGAACTAGATAATTTTATCACCCTACAACAACAACCCTTCCACCTTGAAAACCCCACTATAAATCAGATTTCATCCACATTAGAATCATCAAACCCACCTACCCCTACACCCTCTTCAGCTTATACCGCATGATTAGCACCATCATCCACATCCACCGAATCATCAATTAGCACTAATAGAGCTTACCGCACTTTCAAAAGAAAATTCCCAAACCATCCATTTCCAACAAAACCAGGAACAGCACGTGAATATATCAATCATCCAAATCATACTAACACGAAAGAATTTTTAGCAATCACCTTACCTTCATTTCCAACACCCCTACCGATACTAACGATACACGTAGCTTTGTAGACGAACAAGTTTTAATGCCTACACTCCACTGGACATCATATTATCATTTTACTAACCCCCTTTGCCTACCTTTATCTAATACTCACATCGATAAAGAAAGAAATCAAGATATGCTATATCGACTCACCACACCACTAACACATAGACAATTTACTTATATAGGATATAAAAAGTCACTAAAAACATACACTGCACCCCGAGCTAACGAATATACGCTAGAATATTACGATCATAACATCATCCGAACTAACCAAGACCAATTTTTAGATGATGATCGCTTCGCTAACCCACAAATCTCAGAAAAATTTTTCATCAAAACACCATATGTTTTTACACTCAATATATTTGATCGCAAATTCGACCACATCATTTCTGAAGCACTAACCGACACACAAGCTTACGAAAGTTTTAAAGAAAGATTTCAATTATTTTCACTAACCTTTCATTTCCTTGCACCACATGAAAGAGATTTGCACTGCTCACACGACATTATGTTACGCACTAAACAAACCCACACATATACATATTACCGCTTTATACAAAATCACTTTGACCTACACTCCATCAAGACAACCACACCATCGTTTTCAATTTATTAACTCTAAATACACATCACCATTTTTTCTTAACTTCACATATTGCATCAAAGATACTAACCTTCACGGTATTCTTCGCAATTATGATCCCATAACCCAAATGTATATTTTTTGTCCCATCACAAAGACCTTCAACGCAGAAGAATCCAGACCCTTCCTTATCCCACACGAATTTGTTCAACCTATAGAAATCCCCATATTAGAATTCATCCACAACACTAAATATAACCACAAATTATATAATCTCATCCAAAACTCACCTTATGATTTTGCAGTTGGCACTGAAGAACTAAAAACCATTAAAGCACTTCAATTGCTTTGGCCACTGCTTCAAACTAAAAACATCATTCGCATACTAGCAAAATTACTAACAAATTCCGACATAATCCACGACATCTTCCCCCACGGTTTTTTCCCCGACGACTAACAGGTAAGTATAATTTATACATATTCTTAACTAATAAATTTAAAATAAAATACTAACCATTCTTCATCCATGTATTATTTAAATTTTTAGTCTTCATCTCACGATCATCTGCAAAATACACAAAAGAAAAATAAAAAATATAGAAAACTTCTTCAAATTGTTCCAAACTCTAATAATCTTTTGCACCTGCTAAATTATAAAATTCATACCAATGTAGTAAATTAATTTATAAATTATTTCCCTAAAAGCAGTAATTCTAATAATGATGAAAATTTGTAACTCAATTTTTCCCCAAAACTAGCAGTAAAATTGAAATTCTATGTAGTAAATTGATAAGACGAAAATGCAGTACTAACCTTTTGATATTTCTATTCACTCGCACAAGAATTCTTTCCATACTCGCACAGCTCGCCCACGAAGAATTGTTTAAATAATGAATTTCAGTTTCAAGCTTTCACACTCAACAACTCTAACACACGATAACAAGTTTCAAACTTTCCTTTAACCCGGTTGGAAAGGAATTATATACTAAACAAAACTAACCAACGCAGCTTACTAAACACCACAACACATAGAATAACAGCATGACTAAGAAAAGGAAACCAACGGTACCCAAACCGGATTAACCCAGTTTAAAACAGGATAATTTGTTCTTTTGAAGACTATTATAAAGTCTAAGAAAGAAATAATAAAACACAAAAAAGTCGAAAGACAAACCCATACCAAAAACAATTTGATTTTTGAAAAAAGGACACAACCAACGAAACATAAGAAAAACCACAATAAACCCAACATAAAACGTTATCACATAACAGGACCTCTCACAGAAACCGCACGAAATCATACTCCCACTCCTGGCCTAACCCACCAGAGAGGACGTCCTGAGCATGCTCTATAGCCAGCCTAACCCACCGCGCTACATCCACGCTTTGTGACCACACTTCTATTTTTAATAAAAGGTACTCAAGGGTGAGTAACTCTTCAAAATAACCGAACTAAAACAAAAAGCTTTTGTGAAAACAACTAACCAAAATCATAACTAAAACACCAAACTAATAAAAATTTTATAAAATGTAAATTATACCTTGCAGTATATAGATCAGCATACAACACCAAAGACGAACATCCAAAGACAAAATGACCCCACTACACTCGAAAAAGAATGGCCAACCACAATCAATATGCCGTCCACAATCACAACTCAAAGGATTTAGAGTACGACTTGACTTCGCAGAAAAGGACTTCATTGAACTAGACCAATGACCACCTCGATATTCAAGTATACGTACAGATCCGAGTAACCAGGCATCCCCTCCACGCACAATCTCCACGCCATTCCCAGACAAGGTCAAACACAAAAGAAATTCTCTACATGAAACGGAAAAACCTGTCATAGCCAACCATTCTGAAATCAGATTTGAGTTTGTTGCGAAAACCCAGTCGTTGTCTTGAGAAGACACAACGATTGAACCTGGAACTTCTCTAACAAGAGAACCCAGAAGAATTATGATGTTCGCCAAATACCAACGTCCATCATCCATCCTTTGAATTACAGAAAGACTATTCTAAAAAACTCTGTAAAACCCGGATGGGTGGAACCTGATCTAAACTACATTTTATGATTGGATAAATGAGATATTTTACCACTGTAAAGTATTTAATATTAACCAATCATGATCCATCTAACTAACAACCCACTCATTTGTAAGTGCTGGAATTACTTGTAATTTCAGCACCAGAGAGATTTGAATTTAACTTAGAAATTAGTTGACTCTCCAAGAAGACTTCAGCAGCCGCAATAAACCAGTATACCCTAGCAGAGACTAGTTAAACACCCTGAGACTAGATAGTATAAGAGTAAGATTAGGATCGGTATTAGACTAAGAAGTTGCACGAATCTATCCGGCCGAAAATAAGATAGCGTGACGAGCAGACGGTGTACCCTATCCGAAATTACTCTATGAGTTAACCACCTCGGTTCTAACTCAAAGTGTCTACTTCCTTTTTGTTTTGAACTGTAGTCCAATTGCTGACACTTAATTGTTTTTTGACCAACACTCGTTGATAGATGTATATAAATTGTGCCGCTTAGGGAGTAGTTCATGATGTCTACATTGACCTCCGATAAACTGGCTTTCCGCTCGTTGAAACACGTTGGAACAGCTGGAGATTTTTCCACACAATATCGCGTTGACGATTATAAATAAACTTTACGATTATTGGCTTGGTTTCACCGCGGGATGGTTAATAATGATATGCCGCTATGTTGTGTGGCTCAATTGGTCAATTTATTACACATCTCATGAGCGACACAATGTCTTCAACCGGATGGTCACCTGCCTTGACGTTAGTAAATTTGAAACAAGATTTGGACAAACATCGCTCTATTTGAAATATTCGCTCTTTCATCTGGAATTTTTGTCGAGCAGTTGGTCGTTTTCAGCTTCAAGATTGGTAATCTTTCGATCTTGTTCTTCGATCTCTTTTTACTGAGATTTTAGTTTATCAAGAATGGAAGAGAAAAGCGTTTTAATTTTGTCGGCATTGGTGTAATTTGCTGTTTGAATATGCTCTTTCAAGTCCATAGCAATTTGGCAGTTGTTTCTGTAACGTCAATGAGTGAGAGAGCTGTGCGTTTACTCTGTGATTTGCATTCGTTCCTCTGAAACTTTTTAATAAGTTTATTACAACAGTTAGGCCATATCTTAGCAACGTGACAATTCTACGTTGCTATCGAATTAAAGCAGGTATTTTTTTCAATTTTGGAAACTAAATTGTCATTCCATGCCGTTTGATTCTTAAAACGCCTAGATCAAGAATACCGGGCAAAATTTATCCTGTAATTTTCATTCTGTGAAAAAAACGGACTTAATTGAATCTTTTGTATTGACTAATTAGATATCAGGCTACTTTATTAAATTGATTGCGGATTTTTTATTCTCGGATGCACTTAATTGGGCTGACACTTGTTGCGTGCTTGTCAATCCAAAGAGGCGAATTGTTGAATGAAAAGTCTGGAAATGGGAGGCTGAATGAAAAGTCCTGGGGGGAGGCTGAGTTCGGGGCTGACGCCCCTTCTCTCGGATTCGACCCCCTGCTGACCCAAAGTGTCCTCCTTTGAGATATCCATTTTTGGCTGACGGACCCTAAAAGTTTCCAGAAAGTGCGTAAAAAGCCCTTTTAGCCTTTTCGAAAATTTTGCCTGCGACGCAGAAAATTCGGCCAGAACAATGTTTTTTTTTAGTCCTTTGAGAGAGAGCTCGGAGTTCCATTTGGTCTACCTAAAAAAAAGTCGACGAAATCTTCGAAAGTATACCCCCCCCTCGAGAATATCCTAGACCCGCCCCTGGTTGATGGTATAAAAAACCTTCAATTTCGCGTATGTTTTTTGATTGAAATCAACGCTTACACTAAAGCATGTTGAAGGGAAAAACCAATCAGCGTGTAAACAGAAGCTCTCACTTATCATCTCCATCATTACAAAATAAATCTCACCTATTACCTGACCGATTTTTTAAAGCAATTATAAAATTGATTTGATACTTAGGAGCTGTTTTAGTTGTTTTTTAAATTTTCAGCCATCATTTTCAATTTTTAATAGGCTGCTTTTTCCAAGAAATTTTGCTACACAATGAAAAAAGAAGATGCAAAAACACGGCAAATTAAAGCGTTTTGTTTGTTTTAAGTTTTGATAAATTATGAAGTAATCTTTAGAGAAGAAATATGTGAAACGTTGAATTCAAAATCTTGAAAGCTGTAACAGCGACATTTTTAGGGGCGAAAAATTTTTCAAATCGAGTTGTCGAATTTTGTAATTGCTTTAGCAGTGAAATTTGTGATAATTAGCCAATAGTTACCCCTTTTTTATATTTGTTTTTACAAGAAACAACAGTAGTTAGCTAGCTTTAAAGCAGTATATAATTTTTATATAATCTCGAAATTTGAATTTTGAGATTTTTCTCCTTGTAAATGTCTTAATTGATTTATTGAATTTCAATCTAATGTTTTTTCAACCTTGGTAATTTTGATAATCAATTAGCATTAGCATTTTGCAATTGATAATCAATGTATTTATTGTTGCACACTGCCAATATGCTTTTTGCAAAAAAGAAAAAGGATAGCCGGTTACAGTGCTAGTAGCACAATGTTCCGACCACAGTCTTATAAAATATATAAAAAAACTTTTCTCAAATTGGTGTTTCTTTCCGCATGTGATAAAAAAATCTGAACAAAAAAATAGTACTTTGGCATATTTGAGATTAATAGTAAAATTGGTCAATTGGAAACAGTTTTTGAAGAAAAATGACTAGAAAAACGAAAAAAATATTGAAAAAAGTTTCAAAAATTTTTTCAATATTTTTGCGGCAATTTTTTGAGTTTTCAGGTTTTTATTTCTCGAAATTTCCCTAAAAAACTACAATAAGTTGAGCGCCGAGTATACACGGCTTAAATTAAGCTTAAATAAGGTATTGAAATTACTAACTACTTTACTAATTAGGTCGAAATTAGACCAAAAATCAAAAATTTCAAACCGGTTTTTCTCGACACTGAAAATTTTTTTTAGAATTTTTTAAATGTCGTTCGAATCACGACTAAAAGGGCCGAAAGAACTTAGAGTTTTGAGATTTTGCGGCATAAGTTTCTTATTAGTATCAGCATAAACAAACTAAATTTCAATGATAAATCTTTTCAATGTTCGTTAACTTTTTTTATCAATTGTCAAAATAATTTTCACTGAGAGTTATATCTACGAAGAAAACGATGAACTCATTAATTCATCAGATCTTCACGGAGAAATGCTGTCACTCTTCTGGGCAAGAATTGCATGCCACTTTACTGATGATTTTTCTGGGCTGGGTAATATTGCTTCACTCTCGAAGAAAACGAGCACGGATCATTGAGTCGAACATAAACCCAGAGAAGGAAACTTAAGCACTACTGACAGGCATAATTGATCCCAGAAAATAATTATGGAATGCACAAAAAACAGAAATATACCTGAACAAAATATTGTTTGGAAAAACAACATCGAAGACAACTAGGGCCTTTTGTTTGTTTCCAACTTTCACTTGACTTAGTTTACGGTTTCCTGGATCAATAATTTTACTTTTATTTTCTTACAATTGTGAGTATCTTCTTTCGAAATTGATAAAAGCTATAACAAGTTGAGAATATCATATTACCAAAAAAAAGAAAGAAGACAAATTTTAAAACTTTCACAGAAAAAAATAGACCGTACGATTGAAATCAGCAAGAAAAAAAAATTCAGAAATGAAATCAGCAAGCACTAACAGGTTCTCTTTTTACTTGAGACGTTTCTTTTTGTATTTCTGATTAACAATTTTTAATTCGAGTAATCCCTGTTGTTTGAGTGATCTCAATGTAATTGAATTTAAGAGCACGAAGTGATTTCCAGTTATATAGGATTTGATGATTTTTTTTCAAGAAAATGTAAAATTTGTTCGTTTAAATTTGATTGTTCGCCTTTGACCTTTGCTTTCTTTGTAAGTTCAGTTGCTCTTTTTTTAAATGAAGGCGAACGAGTTTTCTTTTAATTACAAAAGTTTAGGTAAAGAGTGCCAGTTTGAACAAAATTCGGCACAACATTTTTATTAGAGAATACAAATAACTTGGACTGAAAAACATAGTTGGATGAAATCTGACAGTATCACAAAAAGTTGGACAGTAAATAAATAACCAACAGAAAGCTTAAAATTTACAAAAAAGCCAAACGAAGCAAAAAATGTTGTTTGAACACTTTTAAACAACTTTTTTTGCTTCCTGGAATTTTTTTTGTAAACTTTAAGCTTTCTGCTGGTTATTCGTTTAATGGCACACTTTTCGTGATACTGCCAGATTTTATCCAACTATGTTTTTCAGTCCAAGTAATTTGTATTCTCTAAAAAAGTTTTAAAAAATATTTGTTTGGTATACAATCGAAAGCATTCTCAAAGCTAACTAGATGTGATTTCAAGCCTCAAACTTTCGACTAATAGCCGTGATAGTGATGTTAAACGATAAAAAGTCAATTATTGCTCTGTAGTGAAAATTATGCGTTTATAATTGCCTACAGTTGTCGTAGTTTATTGGAAATTAGCTTTATGATTTTGCAAAATAGAAAGATTTCATTTTTTTTTTATTATTAACAATTTTTTTAGACTTTTTAATGAGGTTAACAACAAAATGACGGTAATCTACTAGTAACCCTGAACTTCTGGTGCAACTAAAATGTAAAAAAAACACTGCCACAAAATACCAACAATAACATTTCCTGGGGTTAATTAGAAGCCAAAGAAGAAGTTTTGAGTTTGTTACTCAAAAACAAATTTGACAAAACCCAAGACTATACCCTTGTAAATTTTATAAGCTCCAACTGTCTTCTAAACCTAAGTTAGAGCATTTACAGATAATTATATCCGTCAGTTTACTGCTCACTTTAAATTAAATGCTCAATAAGCTTCCCAGTCAGCCAAAAAAAAGTTATAAACTGACTGCATGGAAGAAAAACTGGATTTTAAAATTGGTTTAATTGGTCCCTACAAACACGGGCAAATAGAAAGCAAGGCTAGAAAAAAGGTAAAACAGTAAAAGCAAAACAAGAAAAAACGCACACAGGGGCAACAAATAGAATACAACTAGAGCTTTTCAAATGATTTTAGTTTTCATTTTATGCTATATTAATTTTCGTGGCAGTTAAATGACCGTAAACTTCACTAAAGAATTCTTACTGTTGATCTTTTTCATAGAACTAACCTAAATGGTGAAAACCAGACTATCAAAATAAAAAATAAACATTGTGCAAAGCAATTTAAGGTAAATTGCCGTAATTTTTGCAAAAAATTTAATCTGTTTAGTAACAATTTGCAATTTTTTAAATTTGTCAATTTCATTCAACCTTTTAAAAACAGCTTTTTCTATAAATAACAATGTGCAACTTGCGGCTACAAGTTGCCGCTCAAAAGCCGTGTTAGTGTAGTTACTGATGTTAAACAATAAAAAAATAAATTAGATTTGGTTGTGAAAATTTTGCCTCTGTATTTGCTTACAGTCGTCATAGTTCACTAGAAATTGACTTTATGGTTTTGCAAAACAGTAAAGTTAAATCCATTTTTATCGAATTTTATATAATATTTCAGATTTTCAAGAATACTGACTACAAAATGACGGCAATCGATTATTTTCTACAGGTGCGGTCAAAAATTTGAACGATCCGAAAAAAAATTCTTCGACAAAATACAACTAAACTATTTTAATGGCGTTTATTTGAAGCCATAGAAGAAACTTCTGAGGTTTTACTAGTAAAAAAAATTGACATCACTCCTTACTATACTTTTTTTTACCTTTTATCTGTATTAATTGTCTTCCAAGCCTGAGTTAGAGTACTCATAAATGCTTGAATGTATCCATTGCAACAGTTCAATGAGTTTTGTAATCACCCAGCGAAATGAAAGAAATTATTGAATTATTGCAAAAAAAAAGCAAAAATAGGGCAGCAGTAGTGAGAAAAAGTGCACGAAAAAATTCACCTAGGGGCCGAGACTTAGTCAACCGCAACGAATCAAAAACTAACGCGTTAAACTTTTAAGAAATTTTTATTCGATTCGAAATAAGGTTTCGCGGACAAATTAAAGGGCTGCAAATTCATTTTTTGTGGAAGAAATCTTACAATTGGATTTTTCTTTAGAACTTAGTTAATTGAGGAAACTCTAAATATTTAACTTAAACGTAAATAACAAAAAAAAGCTTTTGATCTAAAAAATAAGAGCATTATCATTTTTTTGTTTTTATTCCCCTGAGAGGTTTTCAGCTAGGTTTTATAATGATAACCAAAGGGAATTGTTCTGAAGTATGGTTCATGGTAATTATACTAAAATTGCTATTATTTTGTGCCAGGCACCATATCTGAACGGACTGAACTTTCTTTCTTTTAACCACAAATAATCATAAGAATGAGGCTTCAAAAGTTGAAAAATAATGAAAATTTTTCAATCAAGTTTTTTCGGCTACATTGAGTTCTATTATATTTTCAAGCCTTCTGTCAACCGTGATGTTACTATGATTCTGATAAACAATTGTCAAAAACTATATGTAATTCAAAGAAGTAAGACTTTTTCAAAGTTAACTAGCTCTGAATTGAAGCAGCAATTGCTAAAAAAAAGTTTTCTGATAAAAATTAGTAAATTGCAAGAAAACTTCGTTACTATACAAAAGCAACTACATATAAAAAACTGAGCCTGGAAACTAGGCAATTCGAGAGCAACGAGGTTAAAAAAAACTGATAGTTCCCTTAATCGAATTAACAAACAAGAAAAGTTTTGCTGTGATCAACATTTTTGGAGTATACACTCAATCAATTTTTGCTTTTCATAATATATTCATTATTATTGTTCTAGTCAGTTTACTGTATTTTCGATAGCGCAATTTTTTTTCTGGAAATTATAAATTGTTTACTAGCGATTTGCAATTTTCAAACTTGACAGTTTCAGCTATGCTTTCAATGAAACTTCATTATAGCGAAACAAATTACCATTCAAAGCTTCAGAAACTCAACTTACAGCTTCGATAAAAGTTGTACTATTATGGACAATTAAAACATAATTTATGGTTTGTTTTAATAACTAAGATTACGAAAGCAATCTGAAAATTATTGCTTATAGTCGTTACAGTTCATTACAAACTGGTTTTATGGTTTTGCAAACTGATAAGACTATAATCCATTTTATCAAACATGATCGACTTTTCTTAAATTTACGGAAAACGACTACAAATGAAGGCAATCAATTGTAATATATGAATCTATTTTTTCAAAACAAAGCAAAAGATACTGGGCAAAAATTGCAACAAATTAATCTCACTAAGCTTCCTTATCCGCCAAACTGAAAAAATAGACAATATTTACTTTGTTGCGAAAACCTCTGAGTTTTTTCATACTTTTTCTCAAGTATCATGGGTCACACACTCACACACTCAGCAAAAACAGTAGGCAGCAGTAAAACAGTAGATTAGCCAGCGACAACTGTTTTTAATATTATTTGGATTCTACTCAAGGTTTTGTAAAAATTGAACTGACTTAAACCTCTGTGAAATGAATTTAATTTTCTTTAAATTGTAGTTACTTCAAGCCATCAAATCTCAGCTTTCTTTCAAAAAAACAAAAAAATTCCTTCTGTTCTGATTATCGGAAATTTTTATTTCATTTTTGGCCTTTCTGTCAAAATTGTTGACCGCTCTTTAAATCTTCATCATAATAATCACAAGTAATTGTTCTCAAAAAGGATTTGTTCTATCGATAACTTACTTCAAAATTCACTCAACTTACGCCAATCACCAAAATTGAACGGAATAATTCAATTTTTTGGAAGCGTAGACAAAATAAGTATGAAAGAAGCAATAAATACGGAAGTTAAATTTAAATCGACCTGGATTAGAAAATTCACTCAGGAGTTCAAGCATCAGCCATTTGCCTCCAAACTGAAAACAGCCCTGTGTTGCGTATGTATTTATAACTTTTCCGACCACTGAAAACGGGGAGGAACTTTGTCGCGGGGTAAGTTTTAGTTTTTATCACTTTGCCCATTTAAATTTAGGTATCACAAACAATCATTACATTAGGTCGAGTTTCATATGATGCTGCAGCCCTATAACTCGTGAAAAAAAAATCAAAACATTGACTCACTGAGGAAAAAAACAGTTTGAATTTTTTTACTTTTAAGTCTATTGTTGAGCAAGTAAAGTCAGTGTGTACTAATTGATAGAAAAAGTATGTTGGTTAATTCACACAAAACACTTATTTGCTCCCAGTAAAACCAGTTTTTGAAGCTTTATGTCAAAAAGTTTAAAAACAAAGTCATAAATAAGAATAATTAATTTTACTTTCTTTGGTGTCTTTGTTTGGGCATTCAATTTTTGAGGATGGTTGTAGCCGATTATTTTTTCTTGAAAGTTCTTAATTTTTGTCTTGTAATCACATCACTTAATAAAACCGGCTCAAAGGTGGCACATATATAACATACTTTGATGGTTTTGTAATGAATGCATTTGGCTTGAAAAAAAAAACAGTTTCTTTTGTTTTTCTAATTTTCAAAAACTTGCAAGATGACAAGTTCTAGAATTGATAGATTTCTCTTTTGAGCTTTTTTTTGTTATTTTGATAGTTTTATCCCAATTCCGTCCGAGTATTAGATTCAATTTTATAAAAGATGTTTATGCATAAACTTAACCCTGCTCTTTATGTATTGCTGAAAAATTCTTTTTTAGTTAACCCTGATCATTTTGCTTGAGAGTTTTTTTATTACAATGCTTTCTGTAAACCTAAAATGCTTTCTCTGAAACTTTTTTTCACAATAAAGTTAAATCATTTTTCACTACAATGCTTTCTGAAAAACCACAAATGTAAGCAGATTCCAAAATTGTAAATGAATTCCGCAATATTTTTTATTGCAATTCGAGAAAGAAATGTGCGTTGGATAGGCAAACAACTTTGTGAATGTACGTTTCTAGATTCCAGAGACAAGTCTATCAACATGTTTCAAAACATAAATGGGTTTCACTTGCAAAATATTCGTGGGTTCCACGTACAAATACTTATAACATAAATTTTGTCGCAGACTCCGAAACTGTCGAGAATAACTAGTTGTTCTGGATTCCGCAACTATAGTCAATTTACGTAATACTTAAATGGAATCCGCAACTGTAACTGGTATCCATAAAATTTTGAAGCGGAAATAACAAATGAAAGCAGATTCCAAAACTTTAAGTGGATTCCACAATAATGTTTTTTTTGTTAAACCAAACCGTTTTTTGTGAATGGACAATTAAAAACTAGAGCTCGAAATATTACTAGCAATGAGGAATTTAAGCAAGCCATTGCCAGAAGAACCCACGAGCAAAACTTATAACACTGTCTATAGATTGGTGGATGTCACCTTTTAGTATCGATCCAAAAAACTTCCAAGCAAATTTTTTGGATCGTTTTGGAAACACAATCAATGAATGAAATCGTTATTTGGTAAAAGGATGGAATCAGAGCGAATTCAAATCATCAGTGATTGTGGTGAGATGGTTGATGCGAGAGCCGTTTTGAGGGAGATGTCTCGTGAGTGTTTTTTTTTGCAAGAGGTACCGTGAGAGACTTAAGGGGGGTAATGGACGGCTTGATTGTTTTTAGAGTGAAAACTGATCAACTGGGTAAAAAAATCTCTTTTTTATTCAAAACTGAAAAGAAAAACTTTAACAAGCGGAATATAAAAAAATTACAGGAAAAGTTTTATGAAAAAAAAATTACATTCAGTAACAAGAAATTAAAAAATTGTCAAGACTGTTTTTAAATAGATTTCAGCAGTATTACTATTTTTCAGTTCTATTCTCTTTTAGCTCTCCAGCTGTTTCGTTTTCCTTAGCTACTGCATCCCCACCCTTAGGAAACGTTTACTGAAATAAAGAAGTTTTAATTTTAGTGTTGAATTTGATTGCAAGCTCTTCAACCAAAAACTCGTAGCCGTAAAGAACTATTTGTTTTGAAATGAGGAGAGTATCCAGTACAACACGGCTTGAAATAGGGCTGAGAAAAGGTCTCCCTAGAAGGTATAAAATGGGATCTAAGTTACAAAACGCTGTATCGATGTGAACAATATCAACGTTTTGAACTGTAATTTTTTGTAAACTGTCAAAAAAGTGTATTCGCTTCGTATGGCCTTTTGACATCTAAAATCACCATTAAAAAGAAGTTGATGTTAATTGCAAAAAAAAACCCAGTTCGGCAAAAAGCACTTCGGAAAGCACTTTAAAAAAACTTGCAAAACAATACAGTTTTAGAGGTACTATTGAAAAACGAATATCTATTAATCCTTAGACTGCAGTCGAAAATAACTGTGCATCCTGAGAAAGAGAATCCTGGTGTTATGGAACCCTGCGTTAGACTTGCTGAGACTAGATCAGAATGAGACTGCATGATTTTGTCAGTGAGACTACTGGAATTGACGTGTTAGACGTACTGGGTGGGAGAAAAACAGACATTGCTCACCTTGGTTTTTCCTTGCCACTGTTTCAGGCAATTTCGCCCTGTCCACCTTCTTGAGAAAAAAAAACAGTTTTCCAATAATCTAATAAAAAATAATGTAGTAAAATAGTTTGAGACTTTGACATTCTGAGTTTTAAACGTACAGATATGCGCGGTCACCAGTTGGCAGCGATGCGGCGGTTAGCAATCATCGCCCTTTCCCCTATGATTGCCAGCTCACTTGCCCTCCTCACCCTCACCCTCACTCTCGTCTTTGATCTCGCTCGCTTGCTCATTTTTATGCGGTTAGAGCCGTCTAAGTCGATTTTACCCACAGAGTTAACAGATTCAATGTCGTCAATCATTTGACCGTAGTCAACAGTGAAAGAAGCCAGAGCGACGCAATCAGAGGCGTCATCGTAGTTTCAAAAATTAAACAAGTCTGCTCGTATCAGCCCTGGATGTTCCGACTGCCTTTTAAGTTTTAGGGAGCAATAACAACCTTAAAAAAGTTAAATGTATCGAAATTATCGATTATACTTGTCAATGCTGGTGACACTGGAAGGCATACTTTAAAAAGTCTGGAAAGTTTCCAAAGGGCACGGATTTACCAAAATAACTTCTAAGACACTTTCCAGTTAAGAAAAAACGCTTATATACAGTTTCGTACAAACCACACGTACGGAAACTTATTAGAAAACTCTACGTTAAACAAAACCTTATTTGTGCATAACAAAAATTTGACACTCAGTTTTCCGAAAACCAAAAAATGGCAAGGTTTTGCATTTTGCTAAATAATTTTATGTTTTCTCCTACAACACACTATCGCAAAATTTTCTTGCATTAAAAACCGAATGTGTTGAGGGGAAAAATCTCACAGACACTAGGAGTTTAAGTGATAACTGTTTGCAATAATTGTTCATTGTTAACTCGGAACTATGATTAAAAACTTAACTTTTTGCATATGGCTAGAAACTTTTTAGTAGAAATTCTTACTGACAAAAATAGTGCTCTGAAATTTTTGGATAAACTCAAGATTAACATACAATATAAACGCATCAAAAACTTCTGGCTTAGTTTGGCATAAAAATTTTTTGTCAATTTTGTTTCTTTTGTATAATAATTTCAGCCTGAACTACTTTTCAGACAAAAATTACAAATTTTTTGCATGCATTTTTTTTCGATAAAAGCTGATTTGAGCATGAAAGTGATATTGGGACTAAAACCTGAGAAAACAAATCCCTGCAACTTGAATTTTATCCTCTTACGGAAAATTGTTTTGCACCAAAATGAAAACTGTTTATCGTACAATTTTAATAAATAGTTTGTATGACAAACTTTTTTCCATACGCTCTACTCTGTGTATGAGCTTGTATGATAAGTAAATTTTTGTGTGAATGGTACCCATTTTTTGTTTGTGGAGGTCAAACCGGGGAGACTTCGAAATGGGATATCAAAGTACCTGCTATCTAGAATTTCTAAAAACCAATGCTGCTGTCCCTTACGATATTCTTACTTTAAATCAATCTTTTCTTATCTCAATATGTATTTAGTGCTAAATACTGGAGTAAAACTAAATTGCTTTGTCTAGCCTACAGTCATAAAACTGTTCGTTCGTGATGATAGCTCCAAAATAGATTTTTACGAAAATTAGAAATTTAAAAAAAGATTTGATCGACACTGAGAAAAGTTTGTGAAGTTTTTCAAAGTTCGTTCGATTCACGAATGAATTGACACTTAATTTATTTTATTTCCGACCACCCATTCCGATGATTACTATTTTTACTATCCGGTGTTACTATTTTTTTTGCGGGAAAACAGCCTAAGACACGTTCAAAACAAGCAGTGGTCGGAACCATGAAACGTTTTGTGTAATTTTAAGCAAATTTTTCCGCGTTTCATAGTCTTTAATAGGACTGCTCGCATATCAAAGTGAAGACCTTAAACTTCCGACTCCCCTTTTAATGCTCGCGAAACGCACCTCAATAGCGTGCACTAATGCAATTGTACCTCATGTGTGCCCTCTCGGGCCTCCAAAAAATGTTTCTTACATAAGTGACATAAAATTTGGCTATTTTTGAACATGCGAATGAATGGAAATCTTGAGTCGATAACCCCGTCGCAATGAATTTCGTTACGAGAAAAATTAGATTTGTTGCACAAAGAACTCGATGAGCTCAAAATTTTACAAAGTAAATACTTCAACAAACGAGAAAGTTCAGCTGTAAAAATTATTTTTAAAAGTCGTCAATTAAAATGGGCTCTTTCGTCATGCGACGGTACGTGCGCAGGTTGGATAGAGCCGTACCAACGCTATATAAAAAAAAATCGGCAAAATTTTATGAACAAATCAAGTCGATTTTAATCCATCCAGAGAATTGTCAATTAAAATCTACCCTCCTCGATTATATCACAGATTGAATTGTCTATGTCGGATGTATTTTTAAGATTTCTGCACCCCCTAAGGCAGAGGAATGCACTTCTCAGAAGTGCAAAACTTATTTTTGTTCTTATAAAGTTTATTGTGTCCGAGTATCATTCGTTCCGTTTTTCGCTTAGTTTCTCTGCTAGTTTCTGGACGGTTTTTGTAGAGCCTCGTGCTGCTCGTCTGGTACACGCAAAAAGTAGTGGAACAAAGCTGCTGTGTTCAACATCCACATTTCTTTGTTGGTATTTTAATGTTTTGAAACTCTCATGAAATTTGTAGGCGTCAGATATATAGTTTTAGAACAGGATTTAGCAGGGGCTTGAAAATTTTAACATCGAAAAAGTTTCGGCTGAATCGGCCTCCCCAGAGTCCATTTGCCTTGATGTCAAGTCGAGCGTCATCTTCAGTAGTGGTTGTTTTGTTGTGAAAGCTTTCGCCTTCCAACGGTTGAAGTTACGGCTCTATTTCAACATCATGGCATACTTTGTCCAGGAGTGTCGCAAAAGTATCGCGAATTTCATTATGTCTAAGGTGAGTGTATCCACTTTTGGGACAGTGTAGAGTGTGATTCAGTGTGAACGGTTGTCCACATGGGCGTGTATGTGGAGTGTTTGGTGGTTCCCATCTATATCTCAGATGTAATCCATCTTTAAACTCTGATTTGTTGAGTAAAAAAATGTATTTTTTAGGGGTAGCAAGCTTAGACAATTCGAAGCTCCTTTCCCTGACGCTAAATTTATTGTCAGTTTTTTTTCTGATCAGCAATGTTTCATAATTTTAGCTTTTTTTGAGAGTGTGATGTTCTGTCTCTCAGTCTTGATGTTTCTATTTATCAGAGTTTGTTCTGTTTCAGCTATTTCTGGATCACTGTTTTCTAACAGATCACAAATGGTCGTGACTACTCATATTTTCTGGAAATGTCCGCGTTACTGAGGAAGTCTAATCCTCCCATTCTTAGTGGTAGTGCAAAAAGGCTGCGATCTTCATCGGTTATACGGCTTTTACCAGTAATACTAGGAAGTAGCTGCTGTCTTACGTTTTTCTTATTTTCATCCGTTTTCTTAAAAGCTTCCGGAGTTGTTCTGCTTATAAAACTTAGTTTATTTTGAACTCCCTTAGTGTAGCAAGAGTATGCATTTTGTGGTGATGTTTTAGCTATTTTGGAAAGCTTTTCAGTTAGGGTAGCTGTCTTTTCAATTTCGCTTTCCATGTATATATTGCATGCTGGTGGTGTTCCTGTAACCAATCCAAGGTTTCTAAAACCGTCTACAATTGTAATATTTGTGCCCTCGAATAGTTTTATGGCGCTTTCCCGACGGTTTTCCTTTAATTTGAATTGACACTTGGAAGGCTTCACATTGTATCCGAAAGCCTTTCCGTGCCCATCCAGGTTGTCGAGTATTGCGCGAAGACTCTTAAGATCACATGCAGCACTTTCGTCATCTGCGTACCCTTTTTGGGTGACATTTAGTTTTTGCATGAGCTCAATCAGTGGGATTATTCCAATTCCGAACATAGCCATTGCGAGGAGATCACTTTGCGTTGTGCCTTCGGTAGATGTCAAAACCGTGTTACTGACATATAAATTTGAGGGATGTTCATATGAGTTGGCCAGCGCATGATGTAGTGCCGGACAAAGGATTTCTACATTTTTTAGAGCAAGTTCTCTATTGAGCGGGTTGAAGGCATTTTCTCTATCAATAAGTAAAATGGCGTCTGTTTCCGGTT
>NC_087071.1:23344845-23378596 GCF_963678635.1 Symsagittifera roscoffensis | reverse complement strand
GCGAATTTTATTCACTTTGTTTTTAATGTTTAACCTTGTTAAACTATGTACATTTTACATTTTTATACAAGCTTTTATTTCAGTGTCTGACGATGGTGATTATTTCATTGAAAAGCTTTACACAACATTGATGTTTTATTCCTAAGATATTTGTGGATCAATGTTTTTATCGTGGCGACTTTTAAAGAAGAGATTGGGACAAACAAACAAATGGCTACTTTATTTGAAGTACGTTAAAGCAAGGAAAAAGTTTGAGAATAATCGGCTACGGGTATCATTCCTGAGAACATGCCTCCGAAACGACCTAATACCCAAGTTTCTGATGTTTCGACTGCCAAAAAATGGGATCTTCGAGCAGACAGCTGTCCACAACTTTCAGAAGCGAGAGCTGAGAAGGCATATATCAACGGCGGTTCAACAAACAAAAGACTTGGATGTGCAGCTTACAGACGCCAGAAATGCTCTGAAGACTGGTGGAGGTATCCCTGTCCCCAGCATCATGTTGCACAGCAGGATTGAAATCAATAAATTCTACCGCATAACTATGAACACACATGCGAAGAAGCTAGCGTCCCTCGCGGCAAAACAGGACAAGCCTTTGAGAGGTGTTGGAAACACAGTTCGGGTGGTGGGGGACATAACACCACCACAATATGTCGTTGATTTCTTATCATTGGGTCCAAAACATCCTGTAATGGACACATTCAAAGAGACACACTTTCTATCAGATGTCGACGCGTTTCTATATAGAGCCAAATGCAATGGAATGGATAACGAACAGTTGAACGAGATCAACTCTACGGCACATTGGTACACGAGGATGGCCAAAAAACAGAAACCGGACAAGCTTATTCGCACGGTACGTCAATACCTTAAACGAGAAAGCCTGAAAGCGGTGCCGTTTGACAAAGGTGCAGGCTACTGTCTGATGAGCGAAAGTGATTACATGGAACGTTTAAATCAAATACTGGATGGCAGACAATTTGAAAAAATCACATCCAAAAACACAAAAAAGGATTATGCCATAAAATTGGAGGACGCACTCAACAAAAAATTGGTAGCACTACGGCAAAATAACGAGATCTCGGAGGATTTTTACCAGTCAGTGAAGGCAACGGGGTCACAACCAGCCAGACTATACGGATTGGCTAAGGTTCACAAGAACCAGACTCCATTAAGGCCGGTCCTGTCACTACCAGGGAGTTGCTACGCCAACTTGGACAAACGCTTGGCAGCGATGTTCCAACAGGTAGAAGGGGCCAATATCGAAACATCGACCAAACAGATAAAGGATAGCCTCTCTAGTATCACGCTCGCAGAAGACGAAGAGATCATATCCCTAGATGTGGTAAGCCTCTATACAAACGTGCCTGTAGATGAAGCCATTGACCTCGCGGTTGGGCGTCTATATTCAAACGACAACACGCGGCCTGAAATGTCAAAAGGAACGTTCAAAAAGCTGTTGCAACTAACAGTAAAAAATGTATCATTCTGGGCTAACAACCAATGGTATCTTCAGAAGGACGGCGTGGCAATGGGTGCGGCATTAGCTGTCATATTGGCAAACATATGGTTGAAACAATTTGAATATACGTTATCAAGAGATTCACCACTTCTAGAGAATGCAACCGAATGTGGAATTTGTAAGAGTGAAGTCACATGGGAAAGAAACGCCATCTGCTGTGACATCTGCAATCGATGGTACCACAGACAATGTGTGGGGATCTCCTTACGAGAGCTCAAGGAGTTGGAAGACCGCGAATGGAACTGCGACAGGCATACGGAACAAGAGACAAAGTTATTTGCAAGGTACATGGACGATATCATCCGCTGCATTCGAAAAAGCGATATTGAAAGGCTCATGACGAGTGTTAACAAATTGCATCAAAACTTGCAATTTACAGTGGAAAAGGAGGATGATGGGAAAATAGCCTTTTTGGATATGCAAATACACCACGTCTCTAACAGCATTAAAACGTCCTGGTACTCAAAACCAACGGATACAGGTCTGATTTTGTCGTTTAGAGCATGTGCGCCGATCAGATACAAGAAAAATATCATAGAGGGGACAATTCATCGCATAAATAACTCAACATCAACCTGGACTGACTTTCACATGGGCCTGGAGAAGGCCATAGAAACATGGGAAGCGAACCAATACCCGCCAGCATTCTATCACGGTATAGTAAGATCGACGCTCCACAAGATTCTCAGTAGTAATAATGAGACACCAAGACAACAACCGATAAACAAGGAAAAACACGAAACAAAGACCATATTCTCAATGCAATATCGAGGCAGTATATCTGACAGGTTTGCTAAAAAACTGAGAGCTGTGGCGAACACGTCGGTCGTTTTTACCACGAACAAAATGAGAAGTGTGTTACCCAACTTAAAATCGAAGATAGACAAAGCTCTTGCCAGTCGGGTCGTTTACAAATTATCATGTCCTGGCTGCATGGCCAGCTATGTCGGCCAAACAAGCCGTCATTTGACCACAAGACTGCAAGAACACCGAAGATCATCTTCGCCTGTAGGAGAACATACTCGAATCTGCACCGGAGACACCCAATTTACAACGGAGATCATAGACAGAGCGAACGATGTCCGAAAACTGATGACTCTAGAGGCAATTCACATCGCTAGAATGAAACCCGGCCTGAACACGCGGGATGAGTTTCGCAGCCTAGAGCTGACTCTGAAATTATAGAAGAGTATTTTGTTCCAGTGTAAACTGGCTTGCTTTCATATTCACATATCATAGCGAATTTTATTCACTTTGTTTTTAATGTTTAACCTTGTTAAACTATGTACATTTTACATTTTTATACAAGCTTTTATTTCAGTGTCTGACGATGGTGATTATTTCATTGAAAAGCTTTACACAACATTGATGTTTTATTCCTAAGATGTTTGTTCAGTAGATAAACATAATCTCCATCGAAGATGTATCAACCCTTTCCCTCAACTCCTAGCTTCTCATTATCTGAAAATTAATCTGGATGTCAATTAAATTCAATTCAGGACATAACCAGGAAGCTAAAAGTTTGTATAAAATAGTTTGAGTTCAGGTCTCGAGACCCCTCCGGATTCTGGAATCCGGGGAAATAACGTTCTTATCTCCTTTCGAGAAGGCTGGACACATACTGTCCCAACACCCTTCACCGTTTGCGTGAATTGCTCTGTAACGATTGTAGCGACACAGTCGTTACAACTCGGAGCGGTCTCTGATAATCCCCAGTTGTATCTCGTTATTTTCTCGTCGTTAATTCTATCGCAACTATTGTTGTTGTGTTTTTCTTCTTTTTTTTCCAAAAATGGCCTTTTCGACGTTTCTCACAAGTGTGACGTCATCATTCGAACTTTAAAAATTAAAAATTCCAGAATCTTCTGACCTTCACGATTCGTCTTATCGTCTATCAGCCGAAGATAGATCGCATCTATCATCGGTTCTACGTACGCCTCTGCCAGGTCCATGTACTCGTTCAAATCAAAGTTGTCCATGTTCTTTCGGATTCGATTCTATTATCAGTTTGATGAATTGAAATGAAGTGAATGATTAAAAGATCAATCAGGATCTGGAAAAGAGGTCGCGAAATCACATTTGTCAAATTTGAACTAATTTTGTATTAAAACTTATTTAAAACAGTCAGATAAAAAGATTTTGATCCTTAAAATTATTAAAATCAATTCGTTGCTAAAATTTTGGAATTTGATATGAGAATTGACAGTCCAAACTTCGGATCTATTCCTAAGATCATCATTCGGTTATTCATGGTCACTAATTCCTTCTTACCCAGGATCTTAATAACATAACACATAACACACTCTTGGTATGAACACATAACACACTCTGCATGCAACCTAAACTCAGCCTATACTTAAATAATATTTCTTATGTAATATTATATCCAGAGAATAATATCACTGCGATTCGACGCCTTGGAAAGATTACTAAATCTTCTCCAAATGAATTAGCTTCTGATAGACCAAGATGTCGACCCCTCCTTGTTACAACTTCTAATGACCGATTCTTAAATAACTGCTTTGCTCGTAGTCACTACCTTCAGAATTACATTAACCGAGTGTATATTAAAAAGTTCCTTTCACATTCGGATCGTCAAACTGAGAAAAATCTTCTGGCCAAACGATATCAAATGATTACTTCCGAGGCGAAAAACAAGAAAGATTTTCGAATCAAAAATCTTAAACTTTACTATAAAGGCGCGCCAGTTGACATATCCTCAAATTGACTAGAATCTACGAATTGCTTACTGTTAAATTGTCAATCTATATGTCCACTCGATAAGAGATACGAATTAATTAGTCTCTGTAATACTAATTTGATTTCTTTGGTGTTTCTTACAGAAACTTGGCTTAATCCCGACATTGATGATTCTGAAATTTTTCTTGGCTCTTCTTATATCACTATATGTAGAACAGATCGAGAACGAAGACAGCACGGTGGTCTACTTATTGCACAATCGGCCAACGACCCTCTCAAAGCTATGAATATTACCATTCCGTCATTTGAATTTGCCGTTTCATGTGTTGTATTAAGCGAACTACCCTCCTTCTTTGTTCTCATCTATAACCCTCCCATGTCTTCTATTTATTCTGTTAATATTCAACTCCTCCTAAATTGCATTGAGTCCTACTTGTTGAAGATTGAAGAAATTTTACAGCAATACGGATACGGAAATACCTATAATTTTTACCTTCTCGGGGACTTTAATTTTCCTTCTATTGATTGGAATACTTACTCCTCTTCTTCTACAAATAAACGCTCTTTTCTTGAAATCATTATCGAAAATGGTTTTCTGCAGTTTGTTACTGAAGCGACACATAAGAACAAAAATATCCTAGATCTCGTTATTTCTAATGAAATAAACTTACCTGTATCAGTTGGCAATCAAATTTTCTCCGACCACTACCCCATTTTCTTTAATTTTAATTCTGTCCATCCGACTTGTGAGCTGCAAAGTTCCTATTCCAAATCTTCTTTTAACATCCAAATTTTCAATACTTATCTTCAATCTATGTACAATTTGGTATCTCTTAATTCTTGCACAATAGAGTCCTATGCTGATAAGTGGTATAGTCTTCTCAATAGCTCGTTCAAGTCTGCCATTAAATTAAAACGTTCCAAAAGGAAGGTGTTGCCGATATTTTATTCTTCGCATACTGTTCATTTAATTAATCAGAAAGAAACAACACTTCGCAAATTAAAAAAAGAAAATTCTTATTTGCAGGCAATTAAATTGAAAGATATCACTAGATATCTTTCTGAATCAATTGAATTGGACAAAGAGGTCTTTATTAATCAGTTCAATCTTTCTTCTACGAGCGAATGTTTTAAGCTCCTCAAAACTCTCGGTTATAATTCTGCCCTTCCATCCATCATGTATCACGGCAATATTTCCTTGACAACTGAACTCGAAAAAGCTACTGGATTCAACAAGTTCTTCGCATCAGTTTTCAATGACCAAGAAATGTTCACACTGCCAGACTTGTTCTCCAATGTTTCGATTTGTTTAAACGATCTTAACTTATCATTACCTGATATTGAATCATTTTTGAATTACTGTCCCGACACTAGTAATACTGGTCCGGATAATATTCCCTCTTTCGTGTTATCTCACTGCTCTGATATCATATCACCCCTCGTTTACGATTTATATGCCTGGATATTGAAACACAAAAACTGGCCTAGTCAGTGGAAAACTTCTTTTGTTACCCCTTTATACAAATCTGATGCTCGCAATGACATTACTTACTACAGACCAATTAGTATTTTACCACGAATTTCCCTTATCCTGGAAAGAATTCTTTTCAACTTTACTTATCCAAAAGTTAGACATCTAATCAAACGTCAGCAACATGGTTTCATGAAGTCGCGCAGTACTATCAGCCAATTGATCATCTATCTCGACTCAATTTATTCTTCCTGCGATAAAAATTCTCCTGGACTAGCCATTTACTTTGATGTGAGAAAAGCTTTTGATTCAGTACCGCATCATTTGTTACTTGCTAAACTTGTTATACTCGGCTTTGATTTTGAATTTCTCCAGTTGTTTGAATCTTATCTGACAAACCGGTATCAGTGTGTGCTAATAAATCAATCAATTTCGTCTCCTCAGCCAGTTACCTCGGGCGTTCCTCAGGGGAGTGTTCTCGGCCCACTTCTGTTTATTTTATTTATAAATGATATGACCGATGATGTGTTAAATAGTGAATTTTATCTATTTGCAGACGACCTGAAGATTAATAGCTCATCTGCTCCATCATTAGTTCAAAAAGATATCGATTCTCTTTTTAATTGGTCAACTAACAATCACTTACAGTTTCATTCTGCCAAATGTAAAGTTCTGAACTTTGGTGGTTATGATGATTCTATCCAATTCTTGCTCGGATCAGACATCTTACCATTTGTTGATGAAATTAAAGATCTTGGTATCATAGTCTCCAACAATCTTTCCTGGAAATCCCATCTGAATACTAAGTTGATAAAATGTTCCAGATTGTTTTATTTTCTGAAACGAAATATTCCTTTCTCGGTATCCTGCAGTCGAAAAAAGTTACTTTACAATACTCTCATTCTGTCAATCTTACTTTACGGTGCTCCTGCATGGTGCCCTTCTTTGACACTATTACATCAGCTTGAACTGTTCCAGTACAAAGTTCTAAGATGGATCAAGAAATGTTCATCGTATGTTTCAGGGCTACTAAATCTGAATATGCTTCCAATTAGCTATGTATTGATTAGAGTTGAAATTCTTCTACTTTGGAAGCTCCATAACAATGTTATTGATGTTGACTGCAAAAGTGCAACCAGCTCGCTTCCTACGCGTTCCGCTACGAGTGGCCTATTCGTCATACCGAACACGAGGAAATTGAAAACTGACGATAACTTCTTCGTACGAGCTCCCCGTGCTGCCAATGAACTTCTGCGTCTGAAAATTATATCTTTCGACATGCCCCTGGGAATGTTCAAATCAAAACTGAATAAATTTTTACTGCTTAAAACTTCAACTTTGTTTGATATAAACAGATCATGCACATTCTTTGTCAAATGTTTTTGTAAAAATTGTCGATCGTAAGTTCATTCAATATTTATATTAACCCTGTATCCACCAATGGAATTAAAGTCTTTTACTACTACTACTACTACTATACTTGTATATTAGTATCAGAGAAAATTACGTTTATCAGTGCATACAGCTCCCGTGGATGCAGTCTTCCTCGGTTCGGATCGTACACTGGAAGCGAGAGTTCCTTCAATTCCCTTTCCACAAGGAAGTCTCTCAATCTCGTCAAGGATAAGACTAGATTTTCCGGGTCCACGTGCAGGGAATTCAAACATTGGATTTTAAAGTTTGAGTTTGAGTAAATTCTGTTTGAGTTTGATGTTTGAGTTTGACTCAAACAGTGAAATGATGTTTGAGTTCGAGTTTGAATTTTTTATGTTGACACTCAATTTTCATGTCTTTAACCTTGGCATGACATACACCGTTTTTTGCGTAGATTCTATTGAAAATGACCAAATTGCATTTAAACCAAAACAACAAAAATCTACCATTTATTGGCAATTAATAGTAACAATTAGCAACAGTAGCAATTAACAAGTAACAGAAGTAAATCAGTTAAAGAGATAGCAGTTTTTATTCAAGAAAGCATTTCTTGCTTGATTTTCGGGCAACATGCGATTTTGCAAAAAGTTTCGAGAAATTCTTGTCAAAGAGAAAAGCCTCTCTGGGTCGGCACTTGTAGGTCTGAACGATTTCATGGCCACGTCTATATCGAATGATTGTTTATCATCATCCACATTAAAAGCGTCAAAGTCCAGCGTTGGCTGTACAGAATATCCATGATCATGATCATCGGCAATAGGTGTGATTTCAGACAATGATTTCATTTTATCGTAAAATTCTCCATGCCCGTTAACAATAGCGTTCACTACACTGTTCTGGTTTAACCACTTCCCCAACACTGATTCAATCGCAAAACCGACGGCCTCATCTTTGCCTTTTTTAGATTCACGCTTTGGCAACCGAACAAAATCGACTAATGATTGATTAGACAATCCTTAGCGGAACGTTTTCTACAAGTAGTGGTATGCCTCTTCAACGTTGTTGTGCCACTATTTTTGGCACAAATAATAATACCGCATCTAATACATTTCCGGCGATCTTTTTTCAGTCCACCAACATATTCAACCAAATAAAAATCATGAACTGAATTGCTTGTAGAAGTCGGCTTCTTCCATTCTTGGCGCAGGATTGCATCATTAGCATTCTCTCCCGACATTCACAGCACTGAAATTATTCGAACCGATTATTCGACTCCGATTCGAAATGCCTGATAGTAATAGAATGTCAAAGATCCACGGAATTAAAAAATAATGCGCGATTTTCTTACGGAAAAAAACCTACACAAAAACAGGCAGGGTTTGAGTTTGAGTTTGATGTTTGAGAATATAGACGTCTACAGTTTGAGTTTGAGTTTGAAAGGAATAGTTTGAGTTTGATGTTTGACTGTTTGAGTTTGAGTTTGAACTCCCTGTCCACGTGCCGCTTCTCCGTCGCCCTTGTCACCAAGAAGCATAAGTAATTTAACGGTATCTGTGACGCCGCCGGAGGTAAAGCTGCTACGCCTCCTATTCCTGGACTCTGCTTTCAAAGGAATTCTATGTTTTTATATTTTCGCTAAAAATCCGCTGCTAACGCTGTTTTAAAACTCATGTCTGCTGTGATCGCTATCGCACATGTTCTTTTCGTGAGTATAAAATCCCTATCTGTCAACGTTATGCTACTTGAGTATTCATTTGGTAAGTTAAAATGTGACTCAACTACCCTCCCTATGTCCGGTTTCTTAGGGTCCTCGTCTGTTTCTGCTTCTAGATAACCTGTCTCTCTTGCTATTCTTATTAACAATATTTCAGTGTGGGTAAGTCCCACCCCCACTCCCCGGACAAAAATATCCATCGACTTCCCCGTCGATCGCATACCGGATATCAAATCGAGGTTGGAAGCCGGAACGAGTAATGGTCCTTCCTGGGCAGCCCAGGAGGGATCATCCCTTTCGGTTTTTACGTATTTCATGCTTCCACGATCTACATCTTGAATCGTGACACTGGTCTCCTTTGGGTCCGACATTATTTCGTTCAGCCATTCCAAGACACGCAAATTCGACAAATCTTGTTCCCATGCCTGCTGTTGCTCGTCGTCGAATTCTACCTCGGGCTTGGACCGGTCATCGACTCACTCCTTGTCGTGATCATCGACTATGTTAATGTCCTGTGACACGGTTATTTCTTCTAGACCCACTACTTCTTCCACTATCTTCCTTAGATCTATCCTGTCCACTACGAAGTCGTCTCCGTAAGGATTATATTTCTTCGTGGGTCTTTTCCTGTCACTCTGTCGAGTCTGTATCGTAAATGGAAGATCCGGTTCCAAATTCTTGGGGACCTCCATTTGTTCGGGGTCTTGCCAGTCCTCCTCTGCGTAGGGTAAGGTTCTTCATCTTCTTCGATCACCTCGTTGGGATCTAGGTCCAGTGGTGGACTTGTTCCTTCCTCTACCACATCATTTCCATCGTTATGTCCCTGGTGCCCTTCTCTTTGACCTCACAAGCAGGGTCCATCATCAAATAATCCCCCTCTTCCATGTCTGCAGGTATACACCAGTCCTCTGTCGATGGATTGTGTGGCTTGATGCTCTCGTAGTGAGCGGCTCTGCCTGGACAGTCTATAAAATTGTCCCTCTTGGTGCACTTCTGTAATCATGAAGGGTCCCCTCCACTTTTTAGGAGCTTTTTCGTTCCTTTCGGTGGTATAACGTTCTGAAATACCTATACGTAGTCTCCTACCGAGTAAGCTTTTGCACCAGCCGTTTTCTTATCGAATCTTTTCCTCTGCCTTGTCTGTGCCTGCTGAGTGTTCCGTCTACACAAGTCATTTAACTCTTGTTGACGTCTAATCACATCCCTTACATAGACTTGTGGTGATGTTTTCTTCCCCTCATACTCCGGGTAAAAGAAAGCCAAGGGCAAAGACTTCTCGTGTCCAGTTAGCATCATATGTGGACTAACTCCGGTGGTGGAGTGTTGCGTGCTATTGTAAGCTCCCATCACCTGTGGAAGATATCTGTCCCAATCGGTCATGTACCTGGAACTATATACCCTCAGCATCGACACTAACGTTCTATTTTGCCTTTCCACTAAGCCATTCGTCTGGGGATGGTTTGTCGTGGAGTGGGCCTGAGCCACCTGCGAATGTCGCATGAGCGCTTCCGTAAGTTGTCCCACGAAGGCTGTTCCGTTATCCGATTGGAACGTTATTGGACAACCATGTCTTGCTATCCACGTGTTGATTAGGTGATCGCAAGTCTCTTCTGCTGAGGCAGTTATGAAGGGCACGGCCTCTGCATACTTCGTGAAGTGATCTATCATGACTAAGTCTTGATTATAACCACTGTCTGTCATGCCTACCTTTTGGTGATCAATATGTACCACCTCGTTAAATTCAGATGACTCGATCGACTGCAAAGGAAATCGCAACTTCCTTGGATCCTTGACCTGTTGGCATGACAGACATGCTGTTACCCACTTCTCACATGCCTTTTTCATTTCAGAACACTCAAAGCGATTCAGAATCCTCTGGTACACTTTGTCGACTCCCTGATGGCCCATCTGATCATGTGACCTGAATAAAAGTTCTGTTTGATAGAGTTGCGGCAGCACTATCGCATTGTATTTGTACAGGACTTTGTCCTCTTCTCTTCTCTTGCAAGACACAATCCCGTCCTTGTTCAGATATAACCTTCCCTCTTTCTGCATAAAGCACTGTCTCAGAATGCGATAACTGTCTTCCTCCAGATCGCCTTTGTCCGGAGCTCCATCTTCAATCCACCATTTCAGGTTGCTCGTCATGCGGTCATTTCTCGGTGCTCTTAGTAGGTCCGAGAGTCTGTATCTCGCCTTCAAGTACGTCTTCATGACCCTCATCTGACAATTCATTTCATCTGGCTGATGCGTGTCATCTTCCGTCTTAATGCACCAAATCTTCGCCAGTGGTTGTGTTTCTTGTTTGAACGGTTGAAGATCAGTCCTGACTACCTCTTTTTGCGGCAACAAGCTTATCGAACGTCTCGATACTGCTATTGTTTCCACATCATCTGCTGCGTTGTCAAAAACTTTTTCACCTGAATTGAGGTAGCGATCACTGTCAGAGTCTTGATAAACCTCCCTATCTAGATCCCTTGCTCGAGTTTCCACTAATAGTGTGTGTATCGCTAGCTCTGACATGTCTGATACTGAGCTCGAATTCCTGTCTGAATAGGTGTCGATCCCCGAATTCCGGGAGTTGTCATCCAGGGAAGACTCCGCTACAGAGCACGTTCTCTCCTCCGGATCAGTTCTGTGCGTTCCTCGCATCCATTTGAACTCCCCGGACAAAATTTTATTCTCCAGGTCCTGTTTCCCATCGGGAACTTTTGCATCTGCATCAGACTCCCCGGACAAACTTTCTTGTCCCGGGTGTTGATCCTGAACTCGCCGGCTCTTCTCGCTGTTCGTCTCCCGGGACAAACAATTTTGCCCCAGTTTTCGTTCAACCTTCTCACCTTCCTTATCCTGGTCCTCAAAGGTAACAGTTTTCTTTTGCCTATCGTTCCCCTGTTCTTTCTGTTTGTATGATGTGCTGTTCAAGACTTTTTGGGGTATCGAGGACACTAGTTGCTGAACTATAGTCCTACAATCCCTTTCATTCTCTTTGTGTTGTCGTCTTGACGGCATGATCTTCACCTTCTTACAGACTGTCAGTGATGCCATAGCAGCTGCCCACTCGGGATCATCTCTGGTCACTTCTCTCTCCAACAA
Source organism: Symsagittifera roscoffensis (assembly GCF_963678635.1). Classification (NCBI taxonomy): domain Eukaryota; kingdom Metazoa; phylum Xenacoelomorpha; order Acoela; family Convolutidae; genus Symsagittifera; species Symsagittifera roscoffensis. The sequence continues at coordinate 23,366,716 of NC_087071.1, read as the reverse complement.
TCCACCCAGCATCCGCATCACTTGTGGTGTGACCTGCACCGTTTTATCCAATAATAAGAGGCTGTTTATGTTCATGCGAGAGATTTCCTACTGGACCAGGTTTGAGCGCAGCAACAGATCCAAGGGCACCGGGTCCTTCTTGGATAGAATCTTTATTTCGGCTGCTTTATCAACAGGTAACTCAGGATGTCCTGGGATTGGATGTCCAGACTTATCCAACCATCTCATCAAGGGAAGCGCTTCGTAAGTCTCTTTGTCCAGAAACGAGAACCCTTCCTTGCTTCTGTTCCAATCTTTCATAGAACTCGGTCTTCTTGCTGAGGCTGTCAGCATTCTGGTGTTTGTCACGCATCCTGTGCTCGATTATCATGTGGTAGCCATCTAATCTCACTATCCATCTACCAATATAACTCTGATCCATCGAGTATGTCTTCAACCAGGATAACGCTCTGTTGTCCACGCGTAACTTAAAGGTAGCGCTCCCCAAGTATGCGCGGTACTTTTCCACAAAAGTGACTACTGCAAACATATCTGCTTTCGGTGCACCATATTTCATCTCAGTGTCACTTAACACCTTACTGCCATATGCAATGGGACGGAGAACGGTTCTTCCATTCCATTACTGCTACTGAAGCAGTATTCCTGAGATGGCTACCACTGATGCGTCTGTGTCAAGAACATACATGCCCTTTTCTGTAGGCATGCCTAGCACTAGCGCTTCGCACAGTTCCCGCTTTATGTTCTCGAAGGCAGCTTGAGCTTCATCGCTCCATTCGAACTTCTTTCCTTTGTTGCGCATTAGCTTCCGCATGGGATACACCTTGTCTGCATATCCTTTAATGAACTGACGGTAATAACTGGCAAACCTTAGTAAGCTCATAAGTTGTGTGTCCGTTCTGGGAGCCTTCCATGTCAACACAGTCTCTACTGCTTCCGGGTCCGGCCTCACGCCATGCCTGTCCACCATTCTCCCTAGTTACTTTATCGAATCTCTGAGTATCTCACACTTCGATGGTTTACATTTCAAGCATGCTATTTTCATGCAGCCAAAGGACTCCTACCTCCTCAGCCGATCATTGTGGTCTTCCAGGGTGGGTGTTGCTATGACCACGTCATCCACGTAACACATCACAAGGTTTCCGTACTTTTTCGTCACTCCGGTCAAAGCCTGAGAAATCAGACTTTGAAAAGTGGCCGTTGCGTTGCACAAGCCGAAGGGTATCCTCTTCCACTGGTACAACCCTAATCCGGTCTTATCTCTGTCCTTCTTCCGCAGAGGAACCTGCCAGAAGGCCGAACCGAAGTCCAGAGTGGTGAAGAATTGGGCGTCTCCAAGTTTCGAGAGGCTTTCGTCTATTCGCGGTATCGGGTACGCTTCTTTAATTGTCACCGCGTTCAAATAACGAAAGTCGCAACAGAATCTAAGCTGCCCTCTTTCTTTTTTGCCATGACTACTCCGCAAGTCCACGGCGATTTCGAGGGTTCTATCATGTCGTATTCTAGCAACATTTCTATCTCCGCTAGCCACGATTCCGATTTATGTGGTGTCATTCGTCTTGCGCCCTCCCTATGGGGAACGGCACCTTCCTCCAGTTCGATTTCGTGTTCGACGAAGTTACAACAACCGATATTCGCCTTATGTTTTGAAAATACATCCGCGTTCCGATTTAAAACCGCTCGCAATGATTCAAAATCTCTCTCGCCTATTTTCCCTTTTAAGTGTTCTATTTCTGGCAAAACCGGTTTGTCAGATTCTAGCTGATATGACGAGGGGCGTTCCGGAAAAATCTAGCGGTTCGACAAGCCATCGTCCGTTTCGGATTTAATTGAAAAAAATTCATGGATAGATTTAATTGATTAATTCTTTTTAAAATTATATCTTTATTGGCATGATAAGGGCAGTCTTTCACATTATATCTCTTCAAGTTTTGTGTCTCTTCATAGTCTGTCCTCATCGACAAAGCGTAACCAAGCTTCTTTCCTCGCTGGATTGAAACCGTGGTGTCCAGTGTGTTCAATAACATATTGACACACAGTCGGTTTCGAGTTACCAAGAAGCTCCGGCCTAAAATCACTGAACTTTGACTATTTGGGTTTGGTACCAAACAAACCTGTTTACTGTCACTTAACCAGTTTAAATTTCTCATTCTAAAAATTTCTACAACAGCTTGTCCCGGCTAAAACTTACCTTTCTGTCTAAAAAAATTGGTACCTTGTTTTCATCTGTTATTATCCTACTACCTGGTTTCTTAACATACTTCCGGTCCGGGTTTCTAACCCTTATTAGGCCTTTGTTCAAGTCAATCATCACGTCGAAATTCCTGACAAAATCTCTGCCCTAGATGAACTGGTCGGAGTCATTCAAGTTCTCTACCACCAGGAAGCTCATCCAAAGATCACGTCCTCCCATGTGGAGGACCGTTATTAGTGTCCTTCCGGCTACGTGAATCGCTCCTCGATTGGCTGCCGCTAGTCGGAGATTCGTCGGAATTAGGTCCTCCCTCGTGAAGCCCATTCTTTCCCAAGTTTTTATCGGTATAGCGCTCAATACCGCTCCTGTGTTCAGAAGCCCTGTGACCCCGATTTTCTTCCCGTTGGTGTCGAGCAGATGTGCAGTCACATCTGCTTCGTATCCAATGTGATCCGCGTCTTGTTCCATCATTGCGTCATGACCTATCCTACGCACTTTAAGTTCTTCCTCACCCAAATAGATTTGCCCTATTTGTTCTCTGTCGTCACATAGGTCCTAGTGTAGATACTGATCCCATCCACGTTCAGCATCACTTGATATGGTCCATAGACTTCCAAGTAGCGCCCGTGAAGTTTTTTTTTATAGGAGGGCCACCCGTTGTCAGTAGCGCTCGCACAGCTCTTGACTCAGTGCGTGGCTCCACCTGTCTCAGATAAACTGCATATGTATCCAAATGCATCAAAGTTAATTCTGATGGTTCACTGAGATTTCTGATTACCTGGTGTCCCGCTACCGAGATTATCGATTGTATTTCACTTCCCTGTGGCACCATACCGAACGTCTTCCCGGAGATCATATTTAGTTTCATGCTCAAACTGCTGGGTACTTTCGTTTCTTCGACTTCTGATGCCTCGAAGGCGTTCAGCCTTTCCTGAAATTCTTCATTCTCCAATTCGAGCTTCACCTTTTGTTCGATCTCCTTCGTTACCAATTCCTGCTGGGCTCTGTTTAGAGCATCCTTCGCGGCTGCCCGATAGTCTATCTTGAAGTCATCCGCTGCAGTCACCGGTTCCGGTTCACGTACCACTTCCGCCTGCATCTTCTTCGTTTCCAGCTCTGCGGTTTCTCTTTTCTGCGTGCCTCAGCTTCACTCAACAGGCGAGCCTTGCTAGCTTTCACACCCGATAAAGCTTCCTCATGCCTTGGATGCTTGACGTTTGCCACAGCATCCCAGAAATATGGACAATCCGATTTAAAATGATCCTCCAAGTTACAAAAGAAACACATTGGGCCCAATTTTGCAATTACTCCTCTCATGAAATCTTCATGATCGACCTCTGACGCATCGTCATCTTCGAGGCCACAACCTATTTTTTTCACGCCCTGTTTGTAAAATGGGCATGCTGACACATGATGGTCCGTCGAACTGCAATTTGCACAAGAGCGTCTCTTGTCCATATCGTCCCTTGGTTTATACCAGTTGTTTCCTTGATTTCCTGGTCCATTGTTAAAAATTGCCATAATTTGTTTTTATAATATCCAGATCTCGATGGAGGCTTCAGCAAAAGATATTCTTTTGACTTGAGTCTCAACTCCTCTGGTGTCGGCGCATTGGTTGAGAGTGGCGTGTAATGTGTCGCCAACATTGTTCGAACCTCATCATTCTTCAAACCATCGATGAATTTTGAGGCTACTGCCAGGTTCATCCTTCTGTTCGACTCATCTGGTTGGCTACGCCTTCTCAGCATTTCCAGATCGTCTAGAAACTTGTCTATCGTCTCATCTTCACGTTGCCTCGGTTTCTCGAAGCGCATCATTGCTTGGTGTCCCTGCACCCCTGAGCCGAAACGATTTAACAAGATTTCAAAGATTTTCTCAGCAGTGTCCCGCTGGTATTGCTTTTTGGCCATCACGCAGTTCAGGGCTGTCCTTTCCAAGTTGCTGGTAAGCGCACTGCATTCTTGTCTTTCTGACAAGTCCTCTTCTTGAAAATGCAGTTTCATTACCTCTATCCAGGTATCAATACAGCCATCAGATTCGTTTTTATAGCATCTTGATTTCTTAAAAACTCTTCTGGACTTTTCACTACGTTCATTGGTTCTTTGGTCCTTGACAGCCTCGTTAGAAATGTTTCCAGGGACCTATTCAGAGGTTCAAAGGCTGTGGCCATTGATGCGGCGTCTCTCGAATGTCCCGCCTGAGTAGCTTCGCCACCTGATAAGGGCTCCAGATTTTCCCTCCTGTCCGACTCGCAGGGATTATTTATTCCTTGGCTCGCATGACTCCTGTTCCTGGAATCACATCTCCCAGTCGCATGTGTATCTTGCGACTGGTCTTTCGTTAGAGGTCTGTTTGTTGCCAGTTGAACTTCCTCTGTTATTTGGGCCTCGGGGTCTATTGTCCCCTGTGGTATAGCCTGATGAACTGCCCCTTCCTCTAGTGGATCCATATGTCCTTCTCCTATTCTGCTGCTCGTTGAAGTTCACCCTTGGCTCCCTACTGGGTTCTCCCGAGTTCGATTCCCCATTTTTTGATCCCTTCCTGCTGCCTAGTAGCCCATCCAATCTATTCATGATAGCCTGAGTTTGCCTCTCCAATCTCGCATTTATCTTCGTGTCAAGAGTCCCAAGAGTCTGCTCTTGTTGAATTCTCAGTTTCGCCATATCGTCTCTTAATCGCAGCTCTCTTTGCTCAGCCTCCCTAGGCAATCGCTACAGGTTCTTCTCTAAGTGTTGATCCGTTCTCTCCTTCAAGCGTTTTTCGCTTCTGCTAGCTTCTTGTCTGTTGCGGTTGGCCTCTTACCGCAGCCTTTCTCTATCGACGTGGACTGCCCATTCCAGCTCACTCATTCTTATGGACATCTGTTCATTCTGTTCTCCTATACTGTCCACTATGTTGGTCAAGGCTTCTTCAATTGATGCTCCTTTTTCCACTAATGGCGTCACAAGTGGCGGTGTCACTCTGTCGATCCCAGGTAGTTTGGTGCTGGTCGAGATTCGGGCTTTGATTCTCTGCCTCGATGTCTTTTCAGTCTTTTCACTATCCACCTCTGGTTCCGTTGCTTAGCCCGGTATTCTTAGCCCTGTGTTCCTACTCTGCCCAGTTCACATTTCCGATTTCGTCATATTCACAAAGTCTCTTGACTGGCCTGATCCTTTTGTGGTATTGCTTATTGTCCTCACCACGCCAAATTGGTCCATGGTACCAGTCTCTCTATCGGTGTATGCGCCATTCTCCTAAGTCGAGCTATTGAGGCTGACTTGAGATCCGAAGTCATCTTGCCCGTCTTCGTCCTCTTCTTCTTCCTGGGTTTCTGCTTCATCGCCTGTACCTGTTCCCATAGTAAATGGAAAGAAGTTTCCTAAAGTGTTCTTCAATCTTTCTGAAAACGATGAGGACGTTGCCGGTTTTTCCGTCACGCCAACAATCATGGTGTTGTCTGCGGGTGATCTTGTAGTCGCCACATTTTCAGTAGAAATGTCGGACAGTTCCGACATCTTTTCTCGGTGCAAGGTCCCGGTGGAAGTGGCAAAATCTTGGCCTTGTTCTACCGGAGTAGATTCACTCGCCAATCTCCTGTTTCCTCTCCCTTCCGGTCCATGTCCCTCCTGGTTCTCATCCATGGCAGGGTCTAAATTGACCTCTACCTCTAACCTTGCCTTTTGTCCTTCTGATGACTTTTGACTCCTGGTTTCAACCATTATGCCTGAAACTTTCTTCCCTTTGTCGGTCCGGGTTCGTGTGATATTTTCCACAAAAGCGTCAATCATTGCTTTTCTCTGTTTCTTCAGTACGAATTTTCTTGAGCTATCACCGAGTTTAGGTATCCTTGACTTATCTAGACTCATTTTCAATTTACCACTTCTTATTGCCTATACACTCAATTCGATTGATTGTGTCCTTTTAATCTGACTACTGATAAAAATAACACAACACAATAAATTCCAAAAGTTTCACTTAAAAAGTGACCACGAATCCTTTTATGTTATCACAGTACAGCGTGTATACAATTTATTTACAATAATTGATTATTAGTTGCAAGATATGAAGCTAGCACAGTCTGATGATATCTTTTATTTTTAAAAGATAGTGTTCTCACTACCCAATCCAGCACAAGTATTATTTAATTAAAACCAAAAATGAAGAAAGTAAAAATATTTTCAATGAAAAACGTTTTGTACTTTCGTCAATCGCAATATGATAGTAGAACTTGTTTCTAAAGAAAGAGCTTTCCCTGCTTGGTGCTGCGCCAAACAGACAAAACTTGAACGCAGTAGTTTTCTCAGGTGGGCATCTATTGCACCCACCGAGTCCTGTGTTACCTACCTGCCTTCGGATTGCCCGAGCTAGACCTACTAAAATCCTCAGGGCAATCACTTTCCCAAAAACGATTTGGATTTCAATCCACAAAAATCAGTTACAAACTCTTTTTCAATTTAGACTTTGTGTCGCGAATATCCGAGTTTAGACCTGTCTTGTTTTGTTCCGGTCTTTTATAAAAGGCAAGTTACCAGTGCAGTCACTGGTTCCTAGCCTGTCTCTTAATAACTTAATACCTTTCACTAATATCTTTTCTTCTGTCTACTTAAGTCCTTACAAAATTAGTACCCCTCCGGATTGGCAGAAATAATACCCCTCCCGATTGACAAAATTGGTACCCCTCCGGATTGGCAAAAACAGTACCCCTCCGGATCGGCAAAATTGGGACCCTCCGCATTGCCAAAATTGGGATCCCTCCGGATTGGCAAAATTGGGACACCTCCGGGTTTGTAAAAATAGCTTTTCTGAGACTTCCAAAATATTCACCCGATACCCTTCCGGATACGTTCTCCGATGCTATTATGCTGTTTGTACTAACTAGGAAGGGTGTATTTTTTTTTCCCTAGACCCTTCCGGATTATAACTAAGCCTCTTATTTGACAATTCACCTTAATTGTGAAGGGTCGTTTTACTAGCCCAGTTTCGACTCGACTATGGTCTTCTGGTTCCCTTAGCCTTCCCTTTTTGTCTAGAACAGCGTAAAGTTGCCTTATTCAACCGTTGCTACTCTTTGGTAGGGGTGTAAGGGCTTTGCAAAAATTTTTTTTAAAGAAAGTGAAGGGTCTACCTTTCCGAATTAGTGAATTTGCTAAAAACAATCTTAAAAAATTTTCACGCTTACTGTCTTAAATAAGTTTTTAAGGCTTACTGTCTTGATGGTTCTATGAGTAAGCTCACCTAATTTGTGATCTAATGGTACCAAGATCACCTGGATCCGTCCAGTAGTTAAAATGTTATCAAAAAATTTTCTCTCTTATAGGTTCCGCCTAACCTTTTTCGCAATTCTTTTTTTTTCGACCTAAAAATTTTTGATCCGTGCTCAGAAGGTCTATACTCTTCTAGTTCAATGCAAGAAACCCAATCTAAAACGTTCCAGCTGAAAAATGTTGCCAAAAACAATGCTATTTGGACCCCTCCGGATTGATGAATCCACTAAATCAAACACGTTAAGTTCGATGTCACTGTAACCAGGAAGGTCATCGGCAAACGGGTTCTAAAGCCTGTCGATTCACCAGTGAACGTTGTCCAAACAACAATTTTTACTCTCCTAACTCAAAAAAGCGCTTTTTTCTTTCAAAAATATCGATATCTCAAAAATCGCGATTTGTGGGGGGATCAAAATATCGCTATTTTGACCCTAAAAACCGGTCCGTTTACTGTGTTCTTCACTGAAAAACGGTAAAGGAGTAATAATATAGGCCGAATAAATAATAATACTGGTAATACTATACCCCTCCGGGTTTGTTCAATCTCCCAATTAAGGTGCTTAACTCGGAAATTCGCAGTTCGGTGAAGGGTCACTACAGTGCAGTCACTGTCGAGCCCCCCACAGAGTAATATCTTACTTTTTACGATACCCAACAGTCGAGTGTTGTTGTCCTTGAGCCCTCTCTTGTCGCTCCTTGAACTGCTTGCCGGATCAGTCTTCTTCACTAATCCCAAGACCCTTCCGGTTGGAGCGCAAATTAGCATTAACGTGCTTAAATACTCAAATAACCCTACAGTACAAGCACCACAAACGGGCCACACAATTGATCGTAACAATCCTAACTGATATAAATGCCTGTAACAACAATATATCTAACAACAACAAACAGGAGGGTCTGATCACATCTAGTCTGGGGGGATGATTTCTACTGATTTTATACAATTTTACTGTTTTTGGTTTTTTCGGTGATTTTTCATGTTTTTTGTTTTTCTTTGGTATCATACTATTTTTTGTTTAATTTCTTGTTTATCTTTAAGTTTTTGTGGTCACAGACCTCTCAGGGAACGAGGGAACGGCCAATCTCCCCACCCTTCCTGGAACGTGAATTTTCGGTGTTAACTAGGTTAAAAAGCTATTCACGAGAAACCGGAAGTCTTCCGCGTTCCGAACTACCCTTCCGCCCCGGCGGTTAGGGATTTTTAAGGGCATTATTATAAGCATCCGCTCGGCGCGGAGTGCTCGTTAATGGTCCTGCCGGTCATGATGCTAAAAATGCCTTACTACAGCAAAACAACTTCTCAAAGATAAGTCTGATCCTCATTCATTGAAATTATTTATCGAGAAAAACATGTCAGAAACCCTGAAAAATGTGGTACAATCAAGTATTTCACCCGCGCTCAAAGGGATAAACGACAAGCTTGACCTGAGTGTAGAATTGGTTTCCCAGTTATGGGAACCAAGTGAAGACGGTGCTGATGTTATCAATTCAGGACATCTGACGACACTTGCAGAAAATGTCGTTACCAAACCTTTTTCTGTTCCTTATAGTGACCTTGGAATTAATTGTCGAATTCGTGAGTGTCATCGTCTTGGGAGATACAGCGATGGCAAAAATCGACCGCTTCTAGTAACTTTTAACTCTGTTTGGGACTGTACTATTCACCCGAAGTATATATCGACGGAAAATAAAGCCAGGTTCAAAAACGAATGTCTAGCGTCTAAACACAGCTCTACATGCTTTTCACCGTCTCTGCCAAAGCCAGTTTTTTTGGTGGTTTTCCTAACACTGGGTCAACAAAAACGTTACTGCTTTCGGTTTCGGCCAAAACCTTCAAATTAACTTAAATATATGCAAGAATCGTGAGCTCATGGCTGGGTCTCAGTATCCCCAGACCACGAAATCACTCTTAAAAACAGGGCTACTACTATTTATTATATTACGATTGTTTTTGTTCAGTAGATAAAAAACATAAACTTCTATCTTCTCATTATCTGAAAATTAATCTGGATGTCAATTAAATTCAATTCAGGACATAACCAGGAAGCTAAAAGTTTGTATAAAATAGTTTGAGTTCAGGTCTCGAGACACCTCCGGATTCTGGAATCCGGGGAAATAACGTTCTTATCTCCTTTTGAGAAGGCTGGACACACACTGTCCCAACACCCTTCACCGTTTGCTTGAATTGCTCTGTAACGATTGTAGCGACACAGTCGTTACAACTCGGAGCGGTCTCTGATAATCCCCAGTTGTATCTCGTTATTTTCTCGTCGTTAATTCTATCGCAACCATTGTTGTTGTGTTTTTCTTCTTGTTTTTTTCCAAAAATGGCCTTTTCGACGTTTCTCAGAAGTGTGACGTCATCATTCGAACTTTAAAAATTAAAAATTCCAGAATCTTCTGACCTTCACGATTCGTCTAATTGTTTAAATAACGTCGCTAATCTGTTAAAACCGTTGATCTTCCAGGTCAGCTGCTACGAATTTGAATCTGCATTTTTGTCCATTCTGGTCAAATTTCACATCGTAGCAGAGCCCCTGAGCAGAGATACCACAAAATCTCTGGCATTCTAATTCTTCCAGAATTGTCTGACAACGATAAATTAGTGGAAAAGGCTCTACTTCGAAAGCGATTCGAAATGCTCAGCAATGGTCATGATAAATCACGTTTGAAAATCCGCAACCTCAAACTATATCTTGACGGCAAAATTTTTGAAGTCGGAAATTTACTAACCCTAGCTACAATCAACGTCAGAAGTATTCTTTCCCTCAACAAGAGACTCTGTTTAACTTGGTATTTATCCTGACAAAAACCCACGTTTGTTTCTCTTACAGAAACATGGCTGGATTCTTCGTTTACCCAAAGTTCATCCTACATCCTACCGAGTATTAGCTCGTCGTGATAGATCACATGGAATTCACGGCGGTACAGCTATTCTGTCCAGCTGCGGCGTGGCTAGCCGGGAGCTTTCAGGTACATCCGACAATGGCTGTGCAACTATTGTCCTTTTTCAAGTCCTGCTCGCAATTGTATGTATCTATAATCCTCCGGTAAATAGTGCATACCGTCATAAAAACGCCGATTTGTTGATCTTCCTGGATTCAATCTCGAAGCGTTTACCAAACCAGTGTCACATCATAGTTAGCGGGAACATTAACGAACCTCACGCCTGTTGGACGACTTTTGACAGCAACACAGGTTTTGACAGCAACACAGGAGTGTATAGAGTTTCTGTTTCAAAAGAACTTGTGTCCGCTGGTTAGCTTCCCTACACTAATTTCTGGGAATATCCTTGACCAATTTTTGTCAAATATTGCTGACGTGGCTTCTTCAGATTGCTGCGCTCATACGGTTGATTTTTCTGATCATTTTGCTGTAACGTTGAGGTTTGAACTTCATGGAGTATTAAAATCAAACAGGCGTACGGAAACCATGACTATCCCTAGTTCATCTTTTTCGGATCTCAAGCTGATATTCTCAACCGCTTTGTTTTCGTTAACTAAAACAGAGGATCCTCTGTATACCGAGTTTAATCAAGTACTCCTCCCCTTATTCAAGAGGAAACGTTCTAAACGCCTAACTTATCCTTCATACTACTCATCCATTACTGTCCATTATCTCAACAAGTTATATACGGCTCGAAAGGCACATAGTGAGTCTGTGACGCAGCTTGAAAGCGACTGTGACCAATTTATTGAGCTCGATACGTTTCTTTTTATCAATAATTTTACCTGCACTGGTCTACAAGGCTGTTTCAAGATGATCAAACTGCTCAACAACACGGGAGACATTCCTGGATTCGTGCTTAGTCAAGGCACGCCAGTATACAAAGATACTGAAATCGCGGAGGCTTTTAATGACTACTTCGGTACAGTATACCAACCTAATATCACATCCACAATTGATTTCTACGACAATGAATTGAAACACGTTTCTTTCGGTAGACAGGAGATTGAAAATGGTCTCGCAAATGCGTCACTTGGCTCTGGCGTTTACAAACTTCCGGGCTCTTTCTTGCGGCATGCAACAGCCCCGTTATCTATTCATGTATCTCTACCGTTCAGTTCTATTTTGTCATCTTGTGTTTATCCTAGCAACTAAAAACTTTCCTACGTTTCATCTGTCTTCAAACACGGTGACCGTACTTCCGTCTCCTCATATCGACCAATAAGTATTCTACCTAAATTATTGCTGGTATTTGAGATGCTTCTCTTCAGACATCTGCATGACTTCATCGGACGTAAGATTCACCAAAATCAGTTCGGCTTCCGTCGTCGCCACTCAACAGTCACTCAATTGATAACCTAGCTCGACTACGTTTCACGGAAACTTGATGAAAACGAAAACGTGTATGCACTTTATCTTGACATTAGCAAGGTCTTTGACAAGGTTCCTCGCCACATTCTGCTCCGAAAGCTTATTTGCCGATGATTCGAAAGCAGCATCGACGTCCTTGTAGCTACTACAAAATGACCTCGATAGCTGTATTTTGTGGTGCTCCGAGAATGAGATGGTGTTCAACGAAAAAAAAACCAAGTTTGTGATTTTTGGCAGAACTCGGGTCAAGGAATGTTTGTTTTTTAACAATTTTCCCCTCATTCCTGACGACAAGGTTAAAGATCTTGTTGTTACCCTGCATTTCGATCTAAAATTCAGCCATCACATCAAAAAAGAAGGCTATAGTTCCAGAATCGAAAAATTCTGGCTAAAACAACAAAATTTTGAAACAACTTACATGTTAGCATAAAAATTAGCCACAAAACGAAAATGTGAAAATAAAAGTGAAGAAATTTCTCAGAAATTTGTGACAAAATGTTTCAAAATGTTACATAATAGTTGCTACATAATTTCAGTGATATTTGTAAGGTTTTGATTGGTTGAATTTTTAAAATTTTGAAGTAATGATGTGTGTGACACTTTTTATGATCTTTGATCATTTTGTACAGATAGTTTAGAATTTTTAAAACCTGAAGATGCACAAAATGTGCGTTAGATGTAAAATTTTGAAACCTTACGGCGTTGAGCCAATTCTCAATTACAGTCTGTCCTTTCAAGGATACGTAATTTTAAATTTATTTTTCCCTTGTTTTAGTGGAGAAATCTTTTTAGTTGAAAATTTTTTTTATATTTTACCATGTTAGAATTGAAATGGTCTACATTGTAGCAGCTAGCTCACTCTACCACAGCCTGGAACAACTTAGCAACCCGGAAAAAGAACAATTTCTACCCACAATTTTTGGCTATTCCGGGACTTTCTTTAAACCCGAACACCACGAACCCACAGAAGAACCTCGCAAGCCTACTCTGCAGGGCACCTCTAGCAGAAAAACGTCAAGTGGTGGTGTGGCACGAAATCATCAATAATTCTATCAACAGCCACCGCACAAACAATTACAGAGCTTGCACTGCAGAGGAATTGACAGAAATCCTGAAGACACTGACAAATATCAGCGCAATTGTATACTGTCAGAGAAACGGTACACCGGATATCAGGAACCAGCTGATCAGCTCGGGTATTCTTGTCATTCCTATTACAAAGTGTCTCATTTCAAAGAGGAAGAGAAGAACGGAGCTGGTCAACGAATATCAAGCACTGCACCAGGACGTCCAGCTGGAGCTAAAGTCTTTGAGGATTGTGTTCGAACACCAAGACAACCTGCCAGCTGTCTTGTCCAAGCTTCGTTCAAACACGAAAAAGAAATCTCAATCGAGAAGTAGGGCGGAGAAAAGAAGACTGGTGAACATAGGCGAAGCAACTGTTGGTCGGACTGACGAGGAGGCTTCAACGGAGAGGTTGAGTTAAACTTGTGTTATTTGAGTTGCTTTGTGTCACGTGAGGTTTATTCCTCGTGGCCTGCAAACCAATGAGCACAATTGTACTCCCACCTCCATTCTTCATTTGGACTTTGAAAAACAAACTCATTTGGAAATTAGTCCGTGATTATGCGTCCATATATGTTAAATTTATCAACTGTCACCAACGTGTTAAATTTTTGAGAGTTTGTCTAGAAAACGACATTATACCTGATTTTTGAGGTTCAGGGTACCGGAAAATGGGGTGTTTTCGAACCAAGCAGTACACAGTTTTCAGACAAAACTTCTAAGAACGGAGATAAACAAGGCAAGGGCAGATGAGAAAAACGTTGAAGTCAAACTAGAAAGGGCGAGAGGCGCAGTACAGAGGGGTGTAGATGAGAAGTTTTGGCCTTCGGTAATTAAATATTTAAGTCTTAGGGGACAAAGACAAACAACAACAGTCAAAGAGACCCATCAGAAGAAGCTAATGAAACTATCAGAAAGGCAAGACCGACCTCTAGGGAAGCAAGGTGAGGGTTCGGTAAGAGCTCTTGATGATGTTGAATTACCAAATTGGGTACAACAAGTGTTGGCATTAAGGCCAAAGCATCCCGTCAGGGATAAATTTAATGAGACACACTTTCTCGCCGACATTGACATCTTTCTATCGGATCTCAAAAATCGTAAAGTCCCCGGGGGGGGGGCCTTTGTGAGATCGAAGCTGTGGCAGAAGCCTATGCTAAAAGGTGAAACAAACACCATCTGACAAAGGCGTTGAGAAGGCCCGAAAGTATCTGAAGAGTAATGGATTAGTTGCGGTACCGTATGACAAAGGCGTGGGTTTTTGTGTAATGAGAAAGGACACCTACGAGAACAGGTTGTCGGATACATTAGATTCAAATCAATTCAGCAAAAGTAAAGGAACAAGTGATGCGATTGTTTTGAAGATTGAAAGAGAAATCAATAAGAAGTTGTTGGCTATGAGGAAAAAAGATGAAATAAGTGAGAGTCTCTACACAAGGATGAGGTCTACTGGGGGGCAGCCCGCCAGGCTTTATGGGTTGACGAAAGTGCATAAAGTGAATACCCCATTAAGACCGGTCGTCTCCTTGCCTGGTAGCTCTTATTATAACTTGAACAAGGTTCTTGCTAAATTTTTCGAGAAAATTGAGGGCGCAAAAATTGAAACCAACTCACTAGATGCGAGAGAAATCTTAGAGAGCACTAATCTTGAGCCCAATGAAAACTTGATATCTCTAGATGTGAAGAGTTTGTACACAAAAGTTCCACTGAAAGAAGCGATAGACATAGCTCTGAGAAAATTGTATGAGCAAGTTGAACCACCATCAATTGCTAGGAAAACCATGAAGAGACTGTTGAACATGGCAGTTAGTCAAAACCATTTCATGTGCAATGAAACATGATACGTTCAGAAAGATGGTTTGGCAATGGGGGCATCTCTTGCCGTTATTTTAGCAAATTTTTGGCTGAAGCAGTACGAAACTGCACTATCAAGGGATATTCCCGAAAAGTTTTGCCCGAGAAAGATCTTCACGGAATATGTCCCGAGTGGAATAAGAAAATCACGTACAGGTCAAAAGGTGTAGAATGTGAATGCTGTTTGAACTGGTATCACGTAAAATGTGGTGATATATCAGATGATGAGTATCGAAATATAAGTGAAACCGTCTGGTACTGCAGAAAATGCATCGCAATAAGGGAGAAAAATAAGTCAGGGCAACAATCTAAATTGTTTCTCCGTTACGTTGATGATATAGTGAGAACAGTGAAGGGTGATCCTGAAAAAAAGCTACGGGCTGCAAACTTACTACATCCAAATTTACAGTTCACAATAGAGACACCAAACACAAACGGAACTTTGGCATTTTTTGATTTACAAATTAGTATTGACAAAAGCAGGAAAATTAGCTGTGGGTGGTATCAAAAACCAACAGATACAGGTACCATACTCAATTTTAGAAGCTGCGCCCCCCTTCAGTACAAGAGAAGTGTGATTGAAGGAACTGTTCACCGGGTTTTCCGCAGTACGTCAACATGGGAAGGATATGATAAAGCTATGAAAATCAACCGTGAGCAGTGGTTGGATAACCAATATATGGAAAGTTGGTCTTCGCGGGTTGCATCCCATGCCCTTGAAAAGATCATCAGCGAGGGCAAAAACAAAAGGAACATGGCTGAGAAAAAGAAGCCCTTTGATTACAGCAGTGATTCACCACCCATCTTGATGGTCCAATATAGGGGGAATCACAGTCAAACATTAGCAAAAAAAAGTGCGCGATATCACCAATGCGCTGATAATATTCACGACGAAGAAAATGAAAACTTGTATGCCCTCTCTAAAGTCCTCCTTTTCCAGTGAACTGAAATCAAAAGTGGTGTACAGACTTGAATGTTGTGGGTGCAAATCCATCTATGTTGGCCAGACGGTTCAACATCTCACCACAAGGATTGAGGAACACCGAAAAGAGGATACCTCAGTTGGACAGCATATAAGGCAGTGTGGTAGTGAGCGTGGTAAGTCTGAGTTTAATTGGAAAATAATCAACCAGACGTCCAGCAACATCAAGTTACTTACATTAGAGGCGCTGCACATTAGGAAAGAGAGACCGGCAATCAACACGCGCGACGAGTTTAGAAGTAGGGAGCTGACACTAAGGCTATTGTTCCAGAATCGAAAAATTCTGGCTAAAACAACAAAAACTTGAAACAACTTACATGTTAGCATAAAATTAGCGACAAAACGAAATTGTGAAAGCAAAAAGGATGAAAACTCTCAGAAATTTGTGACAAAATGTTTTGAATTGTTACATAATAGTTGTTACATAATTTCAGTGATTTTTGTAAAGTTTTGATTGGTTGAATTTTTAAAATTTTGAAGCAATGGTGTGTGTGACACTTTTTATGATCTTTGCTCATTTTGTACAGATAGTTGAGAATTTTTAAAACCTGAAGATGCACAAAATGTGCGAAAACGTTTGTTTGAATTTACAATTTTAACGCATTCTCAAAATAAACTGTTTCCATGTTGGTTTTCCATAAGTTGCGATAGAAGGATCCTCGCGACAAATGGATAGAAAATGTTCCTTAAACTTAAATTTCATAGTCATGTAAATTAAATTGCCGCTTTATATATTTGAATTTGCATTTTCATTTTGGTTCCAAAAAAAAACTGATTTTCTGAATTAAAAAAAAACGTTTCCGATATAATGACTGCTGAATCTTGCTTGAAAATGTAGTTTTTTAGTTCTTTTGTTCTAATCAATTGTGTTGTTTACGTACTTCATTTTTGTGTATGCCAGTAGTAGTTTATGTTTGATTTTCCATTGATGTCAAATTAAATTCCAATCGAGAAAGAAGGAAACCGGAATTATCTTGTATTCCAGCTTAAGATCGGATGAAGAATCAAATTTTCTTCTTTCGCTGCAGGTCTTTATTGCCCAACTCAGTTGTTCCTCACGCGAGATTATTAGATTGGATGATAAACTACTTATTAGTAATGCTGGGTAGAGCAGAATACTTATGACTAAAGCGTTCATTAAAAGTAACCGATTTTTGATTGTCAGTGGTTTTTTTTATCAATTGCAATGTTTTGATCTCGCAAGCCATTTTTCTTAACATGTTTTTAACTTCTATTTGAAAATTCAGAAAATAATCAAGACGTACCTCCAAATACTTAACTTGTGGCTTTTCTTCCACTTTTTTATCATCTAAGATTATACTCAAGTTTGATTTGTGGTTTCTGCCTTGAAATTTTTCGCTATATATTACCAACTCAGTTTCCTTTATGTTGAAATTTAAATTGTGTTTTGTGAAGTACAGCGACAATTTCTGACAGGATTCTAACAATATCTGTAGAGCTTTTTTGTTGCCATTATCACCAGAAAAAAGAGGTTTATCATCTGAATATTAAACAGTTTTGCAAGTTTCGGTTAAAATTTTGTTCAAGTCACTTATGTATAGGTTCAAAATTAGGGGTCCCAAAATTGTACTTTTTTGGTGAAGTCAGATCTAATTGGGTTCAGTATTTTTTACTACAGTTTTCTGTTGTCTTTTGTTTATGAAGCTATGAATCATTTCAGTTACTGACTAATAGATCCCAAATCAATCAAAAAAATTTTCAAATAATTGTGGATGATAGAATCGAAAGATTTTGATACTTCTAATAATGATACGGTAACGCATTTGTTTTCCTCCATTGAAAAGCGGAAGAACTCAGCACAATAAAGGATGGCGTATATCGTTGAATATGAGGTTTTGAAACCAAATTGGGTGTTGCTGAGGAGATTTTTAGCTAAGAAGTGTTCATTGATTTGTTTGTATATTAGTTTCTCAAAAATTTTAGAGAGTTCACCTGTTATAGAGATTGGTCTATAGTTTTCTGCTATTTCGGGGTCATTTTTTAGATTTTGGGGTAACAACCGCTGTTTTGGGTCTAGTCGGAAATAAATTGTACTTAATAAATTCAAGTATAAGAAATTTAACGTGTGGAATTATTTCATTATATCTATGTTTCTGTTCAAATACTCGTCTGTGATTATTCAATTTTCAGACATGGTTGTTTAGAACCAACAAATTCTAATCGAAATTGTAATTGCTTTTTTTCGAGAAAGGAGTGAAACAATATTGACTCATGACTTTTAGTTTTTTAAATTGACATCAAAAACCATGCGGTTAAACAAAAGTTGTTGATTTTGACCTAAACCACTTTAATGAAAATAAATGATAGGAAATTTTTTTTATTTTTAAAGATCCAGACGTTATTGTAAGAGGTTATGGGCAATTGAAGCTTCCAAGCACCAAAATCTTGATGGATTCCGAACAAAATAAACTGGGATGGGAAACACGAAAATTTTCCTGTAATGTGTGAACGGTTGCTAGCCTATATTGAAGATGAAAAGCCAAATGTAAAATCTGAAAAAATTAGCGAAGCCAACAGAGATGCTATTCAGAGGAAGCTGTATCAGGAAATCATTATGCACCTCAACGATGCTGATGCTACTTTGCAGATGATCATTGCTCAGAATAACAGGAATGGATTCGAAATATGGAAATGATTGAAAAAAACGTTTGGGCAGATTCGAACAAGCCAAATCATTTTGTTTTGGCAAAAGTGTCTGGAAGTCAAGAAGAACGGTGAATCGATGATAGAATTTCTGAACAAAATGGACAACATTGTGTTCAACTTACAATCTGCAGATAAAAAGATCAGCGGCAACCTGAAAATAGCCATAGTTCTTAAAGCATTGCCACAAGAATACGACTCGTTCACAGCTGCAATACATTTCCAGTAGGTATCGTATCTGAAACTGAAAGAGCGACTGATTGAACGATCACTTGGGGGAGCTCAAACAAACATGATTCGAGTTCATTGCGGCTCCAGCTATTCATAGAACTGGCCGAGTACGATACAATGGAGGAACTGGACAAGGAAACAAGAAAATTTTGTGCTACACAAAGTGTGGACGTAACAATCACACTGCTGACAGGTGCTATGCAAAGTAAAATTTAAACAAGCAAACTTCGAGCAACCGTCAAGGCGGTTTCTCTGGGTTTGCACTAACTGCAACATCGAATGGGTCGATGGATATTGTGATAGACTGTGGATGCACGAACTATATCATTCCAGAGAAATCAATGTTCAATCAAAGTGCGATGTTTATTACTAATGGGGATGGAACGCAACAGCGAGTACATGGTGTTGGAGAATTTTGACTCCCATTCTACGATCGTAATAAAGCTAAGTAGACTTTTAACCTCCAGCGTGCATTGTATGTGCCGAGCTTCAAAATTCATTTGATATTAGTTTCACTGCTAGTTGGGCAAGGAAACACAGTGATTTTAACAAAAGTCCGCATATACGTGTGGGACAACAGAAAGCCTATTTTATTGAAAGAGATGGTCTTTTTTGGTTTAAACATAGTGCAAAAGCGCCAAATATGTCGGCATTGTCCTTTGCTAAAAGGCATGAAAGTTTTTATTATGCAAATTGTGAAACATTGAAGAAAACTGCAAATCAAACAATAAAAAGCATGGTTATTTCCGGTTCATTGGCAACCGATAAGTGCACTACATGTTCAGAATGTAAAATATCTACGTCTGGCATATCTAAAAACCCCCAAGTTAGGGCAACCCAAAAATTTTAATTAGTTCACAGTGACGTTTGTGGACCTTTTCGGGAATCATTGCATGGAAACAATTAGGCAATATCCTCTATTGATGATTTTTCAAGATATGCAAGGGTATATTTTATGACCTCTAAAGGCGATTCGTTTGCAACACTTCAACTTTTTCCTAATACGGTGGTCCAACCATGTCATGTAACTGGACTTACACTCAGGTCAGACAATGGTGGGGAATAAATTTCACGCAAGTTTCAAAATTTGTGCAAGATTAACAGCATTGCACAGCAATTTACAAGTCCTTTTTCTCCTCATCAAAATGGTATAGCCGAGCGCTATTGGCGAACGATTTTTGAAAATGCAGGTGCTCTTTAATTATTGTCGAAACTACCAGAATCTTTTTGGGTAAGGGCAGTTGATACTGTAGTATACACAATATATCGTGCACTAACATCTGCTATTAATGATGATAAAACACCCTACCAAATGGAAAGCAACCCAGTGTTCATCATTTGAAAGTTTTTGATTGCTTATGCGTATAAAAAACTGAAACCCATCGGCGCAAGTTACTACCCAAAGGCAAAAAGGCAGTTTTCACTGGTCATGACGATTCAAGTCCTGCATATATTTTATATGATTTTCGGAAAATAAATTTTATCGCTCTCGGAATGTGACATTTCACGAAGAACAATTCCCAGATCTCGATAACGGATCAAGGCTTGCTATTTTTTTTTGCCTTTTCCGGGCAATGATCCAGTAGGCGCTGTCATAGATTTAGTGAGGTCAATAATGCACAAAGAATTGCAACTGATGCAAATGAAGTATTGCCTTTTCTTGAAGAGCCGTTATCACCGACAGGGGGTGCTACTTCGACAACTATTGATACTTTTCAAAGAGTATCTTCAGCATCTAGTCCTCATAATGTGCAAATGGAGATTCAAGATACTCCAACTTATTTAGATACACGTGAAAATTACATAACTCACAACGAATTTGATATATCTGATGCCATTGAGTCTTCTCCTCACACTCCAACTGCAGACAATCTGCAAAATATTACTTCCCCCATTCTTGATATTTCAAAAAAAATTTCACAAAACATTCTACATCATCTAGATCAAGAGAACAATGTGTGAGTGATGAGGAATATTCTACTGCTTTGGGACTTGACATTCGTACAACTAATAGGACTGCTCGGATGATTTGAAGACCAACATGGCACTACGATTATGATTTTTCTACTGATGAAAACTTTAATTTGGCAATGGCTACTAACGTCAATGGCAATGTTCCACTCAACTATGAGTAAGCAGTGTTGTCAGCTTATGCTGAAAAATGGCAGGCTGCAATGCAAAAGAGGAATTCAATAATCTTGTAGAAAATAAAACATTGATCTTGTGGCTTTACTTTCTGGAAAATCATTAACGAATATCAAATGGTTTTTTGATAAAAGCGTAAAAACGATGGTTCAATTGAACGAAATAAGGGACATTCTGCGGCTAAGGGACGTAGTCAAACTTATGGACAAAAATATACTGACATTTTTTCACATACTATTCGTATGACATTTATTCGCTCATTATTTGCCATTGCAGAACAACATGGTTTAAAATGCGACAAATTGATGTCAAAACAGCTTTTTTGAGTTCTACTTTGGAGGATGAAATTTTCATTGAGCAACCTCGTGATTTTGAGTCTGGTGAACGTGATGTATGCAAGCTCAATAAATGTATTTACGTTTTAAAAGAAGCAAGTCGAGCTGGGAATCAGTTTCTAACAAAAATTTAATTGGAACTTTGATACTTGAGAAGCTCTGTAGACACCTGTTTATTTTATCGTCCTAAGAAAATGAGTTTCATAGCTGCGTATGTTGATGACATAATAACTTTTGATGTTGACGAATTTTCAGTACAAAAGCTGATTGCCAATCTTGGTAAGCGGATACGTATTGAAGATAAGGGTGCTACTGAATGGTTTTTGGGAATAAAAATCACGTTGGTGAAAAACGTGTAATACATTCTCGAGAAACATATGTCAAAAACTTAATCGAAAAAATGGAGTATGCAAAATTGCAAACCTAGTTATGAACCTGTGGTTACATCTAAAAATGCAACTGATGATAAACGTCTAACAGATCGTTCCCTTTTTCAGCAGTTAATGGGGGCGTTATTGTATTTAGGTGTAACAAATAGGCCGGATATTGCTTTTGCGGTAAGCTTACTCTCTCAAACGTGCAAAATTCCCACAGTGCAAATTTTCTTTGCAGCACAAAGAGTACTACGCTATTTAAGGGGAACGAAATATTTCCTTACTGATTCACGACATGTTAATGGTCCAGGTATTTTTGCGTACAGTGATGCCGATTGGGCAAGCGACGTAAGACCAGAAAACCTGTATCTGACGTGGTTATTCAAATAGCTAAACAAAGTTCGGTATCATTATCTACATGTGCATCGGAATATATGGCTCTATCGGCCTTGGCTCAGGAAGTTTTGGTT
>NC_087071.1:23313052-23344645 GCF_963678635.1 Symsagittifera roscoffensis | reverse complement strand
TGGCCATGTTGGTCTTCAAATCATCCGACCAGTTCTATTAGTTGTACGAATGCAAGTCCCAAAGCTCACATATTGTTCTCTTGCTCACATATTGCAACTCACATATTGTTCTCTTGATCTAGATGATGTAGAATGTTTTGAACTATCAAGAATGGGGGAAGTAATATTTTGCAGATTGTCTGCAGTTGGAGTTTGAGGAGAAGACTCAATGGCATAAGATATATCAAATGTGTCGTGAGTTGTGTAATTATCACGTGTATCTAAATAAATTGGAGTATCTTGAAACTCCATTTGCACATTATGAGGACTATTAGTTGTACGAATGCAAGTCCCAAAGCAGTAGAATGTTCCTCATCACTCACACATTGTTCTCTTGATCTAGATGATGTAGAATGTTTTGGTGAAAAATGTTTTGAACTATCAAGAATGGGGGAAGTAATATTTTGCAGATTGTCTGCAGTTGGAGTGTGAGGAGAAGACTCAATGGCATAAGATATATCAAATTTGTCGTGAGTTGTGTAATTATCACGTGTATCTAAATAAATTGGAGTATCTTGAAACTCAATTTGCACATAGATGCTGAAGATACCTCTTTAAAGGTATCAATAGTTGTCGAAGTAGCACCCCCTGTCGGTGATAACGGCTCTTCAAGAAAAGTCAATACTTCATTTGCATCAGTTGCAACTGTTTGTGCATTATTGACCCCACTGAATCTATGACAGCGCCCACTGGATCATTGCCCGGAAAAAGTAAAACAAAAGCAGGCCTTGATCCGTTATCGAGACCTGGGAATTGTTCTTCGTGAAATGTCACATTCCGAGAGCGATAAAATTTCTTTTCTGAAAATCATATGAAATATATGCAGGACTTGAATCGTCATAACCAGTAAAAACTGCCTTTTGCCTTTGGTTAATAACTTGCGCCGATGGGTTTCAGTGTTTTATACGCATAAGCAATCAAAAACCTTCAAATGGTGAATACTGGGTTGCTTTCCATTTGGTAGGGTGTTTTATCATCATTACTAGCAGATGTTAGCACACGATTTCTTGTGTATACTACAGTATCAAATGCCCTTATCCAAAAAGATTCTGGTAGTTTCGACAATAATAAAAGAAAAAGAGCAACTGCATTGGCTAAAATCGTTCGCCAATAGCGCTCGGCTATACCATTTTGATGAGGAGAAAAGGACTTATAAATTGCTGTGCAATGCTGTTAATCTTGCAAAAATTTTGAAACTTGCGTGAAATTTATTCCCCACCATTGTCTGACCTGAGATTAAGTCCAGTTACATGACATGGTAGGAACACCGTATTAGGAAAAAGTTGCAGTGTTGCTAACGAATCGTCTTTAGAGGTCAAAAAATATACCCTTGCATATCTTGAAAAATCATCAATAAAAGATATTGCCTTTTCGGGTTGCCCTAACTTGCGGGTTTTTAGATATGCCAGACGTAGATATCTTACATTCTGAACATGTAATGTAGTTTAATTATCGGTTGCCAATGAACTGGAAATAACCATGCTTTTTATTGTTTGATTTGCAGTTTTTTTCAATGTTTCACAATTTGCATAATAAAAAGTTTCATGCCACTTAGCAAAAAGCAATGCCGATATATTCGGCTCTTTTGCAATGTTTAAACCAAAAAAAGACCATCTATTTCAACAAAATAGGATTTCTGTTGTCCCACACGTATATGCGGACTTTTGTTAAAATCACTGTGTTTCCTTGCCTAACTAGCAGTGAAACTAATATCAAATGAAAATTGAAGCTCGGCACAAACAATGCAAGCTGGAGGTTTAAAGTCTACTTAGCTTTATGACGATCGTAGAATGGGTTTAAACATCGCATGTTTGTCTCCTTCCAGCATAGAAAGCTTCTTGAACATTGATTTCTCTGGAATGATATAGTTCGTGCATTCACAGTCTATCACATTAGTAATAAACATCGCACTTTTGTCCCCTTCCAGCATAGAAAGCGTCTTGAACATTGATTTCTCTGGAATGATATAAATCGTGCATCCACAGTCTATCACAATATCCATCGACCCATTTGATGTTGCAGTTAGTGCAAACCCAGAGAAACCGCCTTGACGGTTGCTCGAAGTTTGCTTGCTTAAATTCTGCTTTGCATAGCACCTGTCAGCAGTGTAATTGTTACGCCCACTCTTTGTGTAGCACAAAAGTTTCTTGTTTCCTTGTCCAGTTCCTCCATTGTATCGTCCTCGGCTAGTTCTATGAATAGCTGGAGCCGCAATAGACGTGGAACTCGTATCATGTTTGTTTGAGCTCCCCCAAGTGATCGTTCAATCAGTCGCTCTTTCAATTTTAGATACGATACCTACTGGAAATGTAGTGCAGCTATGAACGAGTCGTAATCTTGTGGCAATGCTTTAAGAACTATGGCTATTTTCAGGTTGCCGCTGATCTTTTCATCTGCAGATTTTAAGCTGAGCACAATGTTGTCCACTTTGTTCAAAAATTCTATCATCGATTCACCGTTTTTTTTGAGTTCCAGACACTTTTGCCAAAACACAATGATTTGGCCTGATCGAATCTGCCCAAAATTTTTTTTTGAACTATTTCCATGTTTCGAATCCATTCCTGTTATTCAGAGCAATGATCATCTGCAAAGTAGCATCAGCATCGATGAGGTGCATAATGATTTCCTGATACAGCCTCCTCTGAATAGCATCTGTGTTGGCTTCGCTAATTTTTTCAGATTTTACATTTGGCTTTTTATCTTCAATATAGGCTAGCAACCGTTCACATAATACAGAAAAAAGTTCGTGTTTCCCATCCCAGTTTATTTTGTTCGGAATCCACCAAAATTTTGGTGCTTGGAAGCTTCAATTGCCCATAACCTCTTAGAATAACGTTTGGATGTTTAAAAATAAAAAGAATTTCCTATCCTTTACTTTCCATTAAAGTGGTTTCAGTCAAAATCAACAATTTTTGTTTAACCGCATTGTTTTTGATGTCAATTTAAAAACCTAAAAATCTTTAGTTAATATTGTTTCACTCCTTTCTCGAAAAAAGCTATTACAATTTCGATTAGAATTATTTGGTTCTAAGCAACCATGTCTGAAAATTGACTAATCACAGACGAGTATTCCAACAGAAACACGGATACAATGAAAAAAGACCACACCTAAAATTTCTTATACTTGAATTTATTAAGTACAATTTTTTTCCAACTAGACCCAAAACAGCAATTGTTACCCCAATAACTAAAAAATGACCCCAAAATAGCAGAAAACTATAGACCAATCTCTATAACAGGTGCACTCTCTAAAGTTTTTGAGAAACTAATATACAAACAACTCAATGAACACTTCTTAGCTAAAAACCTCCTCATCAACACCCAATTTGGTTTCAGAACCTCATATTTTTCAATGGAGGAAAACAAATACGTTACCGTATCTTGATTAGAACTATCAAAATCTTTCGATTCTATCATCCACAAATATTTGAAGAACATTTTGGTTGATTTGCGATCTATTAGTCAGCAATTGAAATGATTTATAGCTTCATAAACAAAAGACAACAGAAAACTGTAGTAAAAAATACTGAACCCAATTGGATCTGACTTCACCGAAAAAGTACAATTTTGGGACCCCTTATTTTGAACCTATACATAAGTGACTTGAACAAAACTTTAACCAAAACTTGCAAAACTATTTATTCTGGAGATGATAAACTTCTATTTTCTGGTGCTAATGACACCAAAAATGCTGTACAGATATTGTTAGAATCCTGTCAGAAATTGTCACTGTACTTCACAAAAAACCATTTAAAACTCAACATAAAGAAAACTGAGTTGGTAAAATGTAGCGAAAAACTTCAGGGCAGAAACCACAAATCAAATTTGAGTATAATCTTAGATGATAACAAAATAGAAGAAAAGCCACAAGTTAAATATTTGGAGGTACGCCTTGATTATTTTCTGAATTTTCAAATAGAAGTTAAAAACATGTTAAGAAAAATGGCTTGCGAGATCAAAACATTTCAATTGATAAAAAAACCACTGACAATCAAAAACCGGTTATTTTTAATGAACGCTTTTGTCATAAATATTCTGCATTACCCAGCAATACTAATAAAAAGTTTATCATCCAACCTAATATTCTCGCGTGAGAAACAACTGAGTTGGGCAATAAAGACCTGCAGCGAAAGAAGAAAATTTGATTTTTCATCCGATCTCAAGCTGGAATACAAGATACTTCCGGTTTCCTTGTTTCTCGATTGGAATTCAATTTGACATCAATAGAAAATCAAACATAAACTACTACTGGCATACGCAAAAATCAAAAAATCAAGTACGTAAGCAACACAATTGATTAGAACAAAAGAACTAAAAAACTGCACTTTCAAGCTAGATTCAGCAGTCATTATATCGGCAACGGTTTGTTTTAATTCAAAAAATCACTTTTTTTTGGAACCAAAATCAAAATGCAAATTCAAACACAAACAGCGGCAATTTGATTTACATGACTATGAAATTTAAATTTAAGGAACATTTTCTATCCATTTGTCGCGAGTATTCTTCTATGGCAACCTATAGAAAAACAACATGGAAACAGTTTAATTTTATTTGATGTTAAAATCTTGACCATTACTTTGTTATATTGTAATGTAACAGTCGCCTACTTAAGTCACATATGAAGCAAAGAGAAATAGGCCCTATAACCATTGGCTCACGTGTCAGGGACACTATTCTTGTGTTTTTCTTCCTCATGCGGTCGAAGCCAATTCGGTTCGCTTGCGACATGAGACTACAAACCGTGTTACAGCTTAAAGGCTATTACCAAAAAATAACCCACTCTAGAAATAAGAACGCCCCCTTGTTCAGGTCTCAAAAAAACTAAAAGACGAGAACCCCATTAAGAACAGGTTCAGAACTCAAGCATACCGTTAGTTTTTATTGAACAGTGGACCTTTGATCCATTTCAGATTGATCCACCTAAAAACTGGCCTTAGCTCAACTTAATCCTATAAAAAACACTCAAGAAATTTAAATTGGGTACTCACATACCGACACGACCTCTAGAATTGACTAACTAATAATGGTGAAGCACTCTAGAATTGATTTAGGATAATTAAGTCTAGCTCAAGGAGTTTTAATAAAATGTTTGAACTCAAGAATAAGTTTTTCTTCCTGGGCCATTGGGCAGCTTCAGCTGTCGACGTTTTCATATATCTGGTCCGAATGATCGTTTTTCTATTCGACTTCCGCTTTACTCGTGCTGGATTATTAAAGTAAAATTGTTGTAGTAGTCGTACAAGACTTAATTGCACTAAAAGGCACTAAATATCAAGAACTAATTTACAGAAGTATCGGTTTACCTTTTCATCATAGTCCACTTTAACAAACTTGACAAAGCATTTCTTTAACAGTCGGGAAAAGGAAGCAGGGGTGTCAAAAATCGAAATAGAAGCGTTGAGGTGCAGGAAATTGGCGTAGCGTACTGCTCTTGGAATGAAGAACTTGTCGGTATGTCGTTTCTTTGTGACTGGCTCCTGAAACAACATCTTCTCGTAATTTTCTCAAGGCATATCGTGTTTGGAGTTTCATAGATATGTAATCCCAGATAGGAAAATCTATTTGGCCTGAGATGATTTTATTGAACTGTAGTAGGTCTTTAAACTGAAGGAGTACGGTAATAGGAAAAAGATCACACTTGAAAAGTCTGTCCTTATAAGATTGCAAAGAGCAAATCCACTTTGTACGCCGCCTTTGAAACTTTTCAAGAGCAACAATATCGGACTCTATGATAAAATATAGGATCAGAACAATTTCCTTTTGGTGGCCAAACCGAGAGAAAAAGGCAAACTGCGTTTGACAGCAAAAAACGTACTGTAACAAAATCTCAATCGATTTTTGATGTGATGGCTGAATTTTAGATCAAAATGCAGGGTAACACCGAGATCTTTAACCTTGTCGTCAGGAATCAGGGGACAATTGTTGAAAAACAAACAGTCCTCGACCCGAGTTCTGCCAAAAATGATAAACTTGGTTTTCTTTTCGTTGAACACCATCTCATTTTCGGAGCACCACAAAACACAGCTATCGAGGTCACTTTGTAGTAGCTACAAGGACGTAGATGCTGCTTTCGAATCATCGGCAAATTAGTACATTATTTATTCCTAATACAAGAATCAGGGAGATCGTTAATGAAAATTGAGAATAGTAATGGCCCTAGGGTTGAACCTTGGGGCACGCCTCTAGTAACGCGGTAAAAACTTGAAAACGCATTTCGGATTTTAGTACACTGGCGTCGGTTGCTTAGATAACTTGAAAGTAACTGGAGTAATCTACCGCCAATTCCAAAATCACGGAGCTTTCGGAGCAGAATGTGGTGAGGCACCTTGTCAAAGGCCTTGCTAAAGTCAAGATAAAATGCATACACGTTTTCGTTTTCATCAAGTTCCCGTGAAACGTAGTCAAAGTAGGTTATCAATTGAGTGACTGTTGAGTGGCGACGACGGAAGCCGAACTGATTTTGGTGAATCTTACGTCCGATGAAGTCATGCAGATGTCTGAAGAGAAGCATCTCAATTACCAGCGATAATTTAGGTAGAATACTTATTGGTCGATGTGAGGAGACGGAAGTACGGTCAACGTGTTTGAACACAGGTGAAACATAGGAAAGTTTCCAGTTGCTAGGATAAACACAAGATGACAAAACAGAACTGAACGGTAGAGATACATGAATAGATAACGGGGCTGTTGCAAGCCGCAAAAAAGAGCCCGGAAGTTTGTCAACGCCAGAGCCAAGTGACGCATTTACGAGACCAATTTCAAACTTCTGTCTACCGAAAGAAACGTGCTTCAATTCATTTTCGGAGAAATCAATTGTGGATGTGATATTAGGTTGGTATACTGTAAAGAAGTAGTCCTTGAAAGCCTCCGCGATTTCAGTATCTTTGTATACTGGCGTGCCCTGACTAAGCACGAATCCAAGAATGTCTCCGGTGTTGTTGAGCAGTTTGGTCAACTTGAAACAGCCTTGTAGACCAGTGCAGGTAAAATTTTTGATAAAAAGAAACGTATCGAGCTCAATAAATTGGTAAGAGTCGCTTTCAAGATGCGTCACAGACTCACTATGAGCCTTTCGAGTCGTATATAACTTGTTGTGATAATGGACAGTAATGGATGAGTACTATGAAGGATAGGTAAGGCGCTTAGAACGTTTCCTCTTGAATAAGGGGAGGAGTAGTTGATTAAACTCGGTATACAGAGGATCCTCTGTTGACTTAGTTAACGAAAACAAAGCGGTTGAGAATATCAGCTTGAGATCCGAAAAAGACGAACTAGGAATAGTCATGATTTCCGTAAGCATGTTTGATTTTAGTAGCCCATCAAGTTCAAACCTCAACGGTACAGCAAACTGAAAAAACAACCGTATGAGCGTAGCAATCTGAAGAGGCGACATCAGCAAAATTTGACAACAATTGGTCAAGGATATTCCCGGAATTTAGTGTAGGGAAGCTAACCAGCGGACACAAATTATTTTGAATTAGAAACTCTAAAAACTCCGAAAAACCTGTGTTGCTGTCAAAAGTCTTCCAACAGGCGTGAGGTTCGTTAATTTTCCCGCTAACTATGATGTGACACTGGTTTGGTAAACGCTTCGAGATTCAATCCAGGAAGATCAAAAAATCGGCGTTTTTATGACGGTATGCACTATTAACCGAAGGATTATAGATACATATAATTGCGAGCGGGACATGAAAAAGGACAATAGTTGCACAGCCATTGTCGGATGTATCTAAAAGCTCCCGGCTAGCCATGCCGCAGCTGGACAGAATAGCTGTACCGCCGTGAATTCCATGTGATCTATCACGACGAGCTAATACTCGGTAAGATGTGTGAAGTGTTAAGCTTTGGGTAAACGAAGAATCCAGCCATATTTCTGTAAAAGAAACAAACGTGGGATTTTGTAAGGATAAATAACTAGTTAAACGGAGTCTCTCGTTGAGGGAAAAAATGCTTCTGACGATTGTAGCTAGGGTTAGTCAATTTCCGACATCAACAAAATTGCCGTCAAGATATAATTTGAGGTTGCGGATTGTCAAACGTGATTTATCATGACCATTGCTGAGCATTTCGAATCGCTTGCGAAGTAGATCCTTTTCCACTACTTTATCGTTGTCAGACAATTCTGGAAGAAATAGAATGCCAGAGCTTTTGTGGTATCTCCGCTCAGGGGCTCTGCTACGATGTGACATTCGACCAGAATGGACAAAAAAGCAGATTCAAATTCGTAGCAGCTGACCTGGACAATTAACTGTTTTAACAGATTAGCGACGTTATTTAAACGATTAGACGAATCGTGAAGGTCAGAAGATTCTGGAATTTTTAATTTTTAAAAATTCGAATGATGACGTCACACTTCTGGGAAACGTTGAAAAGTACAGAAAATAACGACATACAATTTTCAGTTGTATATCCAACTGTTGATTGGATATACAACTGAAAATTGTATGTCAGTAAAATAACGACATACAACTGGGGATTATCAGAGACCGCTCCGAGTTGTAACGATTGTGTCGCTACAATCGTTACAGAGCAAATCACGCAAACGGTGAAGGGTGTTGGGACAGTGTGTGTCCAGCCTTCTGCCTTCTGCAAAGGAGATAAGAACGTTATTTCCCCGGATTCCAGAATCCGGAGGGGTCTCGAGACCTGAACTCAAACTATTTTATACAAATTTCCTGGTTATGTCCTGAATTGAATTTAACTGACATCCAGATTCATTTTCAGATAATGAGAAGCTAGGAGCTGAGGGAAAGGGTTGATATATCTTCGATGGAGATGATGTTTTTTATCTACTGAACAAAAACACTCGTAATATAATAAATAGTAGTAGCCCTGTTTTTAGGAGTGATTTCGAGGTCTGGGGATACTGAGACCCAGCCATGAGCTCACTATTCTTGCATATAGTTAAGTTAAATTTAGTGTTTTGACCGAAGCCGAAAGCAGTAACGTTTTTGTCGACCCGATGTTAGGAAAACCACCAAAAGAACTGGCTTTGGCAGAGACGGTGAAAAGCATGTAGAGCTGTGTTTAGACGCTAGCCAGTCGTTTTAGAACCTTAGCTTTATTTTCCATCGATATATACTTCCCGGCGAATGTTACACGACACAAGCGTGAGTCCCAAACAGAGTTAAAAGTTACTAGAAGCGGTCGATTTTTGCCATCGTTGAATATCCCAAGACGATGGCAGTCACGAACTGGACAATTAATTCCAAGGTCACTAATGACATTAGCAACGCTGGTTTTATCTTCCAGTTGTCGCTCTAAGGAAGACTAATTTGTGCTTTTTTTAACAACCAATAACCTTAACAACCAATTTTTTTAACAACCAATTTGTATTCATAGTCTGGATTATTCTCTCCGAGTGGACGATGAGGAACAGAAAAAGGTTTGGTAACGACATTTTCTGCAAGTGTCGTCAGATGTCGGGAATTGGTAACATCAGCACCGTCTTCACTTGGTTCCCATAATTGGGAAACCAATTCTACACTCAGGTCAAGCTTGTCGTTTATCCCTTTGAGCGCGGATGAGCTACTTGATTTTCAGGGTTTCTGACATGTTTTTCTCGACAAATAGTTTCAATGAATGAGGATCAGTTTTATCTTTGAGAAGTTGTTTTGCTGTAGTAAGGCAATTTTAGCATCATGACCGGCAGGACTGTTCACGATTAATCCACGCCGAGCGGATGCTCATAATAACGCCCTTAAAAGTCCCTAACCGCCGGGGCGGAAGGGTAGCTCGGAACGCGGAAGCCTTCCGGAATCCCGTGAATAGCTTTTTAACCTAGTTAACACCGAGAATTCACGTTCCAGGAAGGGTGGGGAGATTGGCCGTCCCCTCGTTCCCTGAGAGGTCTGTGACCAAAAACATTTAAAAATATACAAGAAAACAAACAAAAAGTAGTATAATACCAAAGAAAAACAAAAAAAAATGGAAAATAACCGAAAAACCCAAAAACAGTAAAAAAAAAAAGGATAAAATCATTAGAAATCATCTCCCCAGACGAGATGTGATCAGACCCTCCCGTTTGTTGTTGTTAGATATATTGTTGTTACAGGCATTTATTTCAGTTAGGATCGTTACGATCAATTGTGTGGCCCGTTTGCGGTGCTTGTACTGTAGGGTTATTTGAGTATTTAAGCACGTTAATGCTAATTTGCGCTCAATCCGGAAGGGTCTTGGGATTAGTGAAGAAGACTGATCCGGCAAGCAGTTCAAGGAGCGAAAAGAGAGGGCTCAAGGACAACAACAATCGACTGTTGGGTATCGTTACAAGTTTGGTATCGCTTTTGGTACAAAAAAGTAAGATATTACTCTGTGGGGGTCTCGACAGTTACTGCACTGTAGTGACCCTTCACCGAACTGCGAATTTCCGAGTTAAGCACCTTAATTGAACAAGCCCGGAGGGGTATAGTATTACTATTATCATTATTTATACAGCCTATATTATTACTCCTATACCGTTTTTCAGTGAAGAACACAGTAAACGGATCCTTTTTTTAGGGTCAAAATAGCGACATTTTGATCCCCCCACAAATCGCAATTTTTGAGATATCGATGTTTTTTGAAACGGAAAGAAGCACTTTTTTTGAGTTAGGAGAGTAAAAATTGTTGTTCGGACAAGGTTCACTAGTGAATCGACAGGTTTTAAAACCCGTTTGCCGATAACCGTCCTGGTTACAGTGACATCAAATTTAACGTGTTTGATTTAGTGGATTCATCAATCCGGAGCGGTCCAAATAGCATTGTTTTTGGCAAAATTTTCAGCTGGAACGTTTTATATTGGGTTTTTGCATTGAACTAGAAGAGTATAGACCTTCTGAGCTCGGATCAAAAAATTTTAGGTCGAAAAGAACAGAATTGCGAAAAAAGTTAGGCGGAACCTATAAGAGAGAAAATTTTTTGATTTTAGAAAAAAGACGTTTTGTTTTTGTTAATAAAACTTTGAACTACTGGACTGATCTAGTTGATCTTGGTACCATTAGATCAGAAAGTAGGTGAGCTTACTCATAGAACCATCAAGACAGTAAGCCTTAAAAAATTATTTAAGACAGTAAGCTTGAAAATTTTTTAAGGTTGTTTTTAGCAAATTTACTAATTCGGGAAGGTAGACCCTTCACGTCTTATAAAAAAAGTTTTTGGAAAGCCCTTACACCCCTACCAAAGAGTAGCAACGGTTGAATAAGGCACTTTTACGCTGTTCTAGACGAAAAGGGAAGGCTAAGTGAACCAGAAGACCATAGTCGAATCGAAACTGGGCTAGTAATAAGACCCTTCACAGTTAAGGTGAATTGTCAAATAAGAGGCTTAGCTTCAATCCGGAGGGGTCTAGGTAAAAGAAAATACACCCTTCCTAGTTAGTACAAATAGCATCGGAGAACGTATCCGGAGGTGTCCCAATTTTGCCAATCCGTAGGGGTCCCAATTTTGCCAATCCGGAGGGTCCTAATTTTGCCAATCCGGAGGAGTCCCAATTTTGCCAATCCGGAGGGGTACCAATTTTGTCAATCCGAGTCAGCAGGGGTACTGTTTTTGCCAATCCGGAGGGGTACCAATTTTGTCAACCCGGAGGGGTTTTATTTCTGCCAATCCGGAGGGGTACTAATTTTGCCGATCCGGAGGGGTACTGTTTTCTGTCAATCC
Organism: Symsagittifera roscoffensis; assembly: GCF_963678635.1. Lineage (NCBI taxonomy): Eukaryota > Metazoa > Xenacoelomorpha > Acoela > Convolutidae > Symsagittifera > Symsagittifera roscoffensis. The sequence goes on along the minus strand of NC_087071.1, from coordinate 23,332,966 downwards.
GGAGGGGTACCAATTTTTTCAATCCGAGTCAGGAGGGTTACTGTTTGTGCCAATCCGGAGGAGTCCCAATTTTGCCGATCCGGAGGGTTACTTTTTTTGCCAATCCGGAGGGGTACCAATTTTGTCAATCCGAGTCAGGAGGGGTACTGTTTTTGCCAATCCGGAAGGGTACAAACTTTGTCAATCCGGAGGGGTATTATTTCTGCCAATCCGGAGGGGTACTAATTTTGTTAAGACTTAAGTAGACAGAAGAAAAGATAATAGTGAAAGGTAATAAGTTATTAAGAGACAGGCTAGGAACCAGTGACTGCACTGGTAACTTGCCTTTTATAAAAGACCAGACCAAAACAAGACAGGTCTAAATTCGGATATTCGCGACACCAAGTCTAAATTGAAAAAGAGATTTGTAACTGATTTGTGTGAATTGAAATCCAAATCATTTTTGGGAAAGTGATTGCCCTGAGGATTTTAGTAGGTCTAGCTCGGGCAATCCGAAGGCAGGTAGGTAACACAGGACTCGGTGGGTGCAATAGACGCCCACTTGAGAAAATTACTGCCTTCAAGTTTTGTCTGTTTGGTGCAGCACCCACCAGGGAAAGCTCTTTCTTTAGAAACAAGTTCTATTATCATATTGCGATTGACGAAAGTACAAAACGTTTTTCATTGAAAATATTTTTGTTTATTTCATTTTGGTTTTAATTAAATAATATTTGTGCTAGGTTGGGCAGTGAGAACACTATCTTTTAAAAATGATTGATATCATTAGACTGTGCTAGCTTCATATCTTGCAACTATTTATCGATTATTGTGAATAAATAGTATACACGCTGTACTCTGATAACATAAAAGGATTCGTGGTCACTTTTTAAGTAAAATTTTTGGAATTTATTGTGTTGTGTTAATTTTATCAGTAGTCAGATTAAAAGGACACTATCAATCGAATTGAGTGTATAGGCAATAAGAAGTGGTAAATTGAAAATGAGTCTAGACAAATCAAGGATACCTAAACTAGGTGATACCTCAAGGAAATTCATACTGAAGAAACAGAGAAAAGCAATGATTGACCCTTTTGTGGAAAGGATCAGACGAACCCGGACCGTTAAAGGGAAGAAAGTTTCAGGCCTAATGGTTAAAACCAGGAGTCAAAAGTCATCAGAAGGACAAAAGGCAAGGTTAAAGGTAGAGGTCCATTTAGACCCTGCCATGGATGAGAAACAGGAGGGACATGGACCGGAAGGGAGAGGAAACAAGAGATTGGCAAGTAAATCTACTCCAGTAGAACAAGGCCAAGATTTTGCCACTTCCACCGGGACCGTGGACCGAGAAGAGATGTCGGAACTGTCCGACATCTCTACTGAAAATGAGGCGACTACAAGATCACCCGCAGACAACACCATGATGGTTGGCATGACGGAAAAACAGGCAACGTCCTCATCGTTTTCAGAAATAGTGAAGAACACTGTAGGAAACTTCTTTCCATTTTTTATGGGAACGGGTACAGGTGATGAAGCAGAAACCCAGGAAAAAGAAGAGGACGAAGAAAGGCAAGATGACAAGTCAGCCTCAATAGCTCGACTCAGGAGAATGGCGCATACACCGATAGAGAGACTGGTACCATGGACCAATTTGGCGGTGTGAGGACAATAAGCAATACCACAAAAGAATCAGGCCAGTCAAGAGACTTTGTGAATATGACGAAATCGGAAATGCGAACTGGGCAGAGTAGGAATACAGGGCTAAGAATACCGGGCTAAGCAACGGATCCAGAGGTGGATAGTGAAAAGACGTCGAGGCAGAGAATCAAAGCCCGAACTCGACCAGCACCAAACTACCTGGGATCGACAGGGTGACACCGCCACTTGTGACGCCATTAGTGGAAAAAGGAGCATCAATTGAAGAAGCCTTGACCAACATAGTGGGCAGTATAGGAGAAAAGAATGAACAGATGTCCATAAGAATGAGTGAGCTGGAATGGGCAGTCCACGTCGAGAGAGAAAGTCTGCGGTAAGAGATCAACCGCAACAGACAAGAAGCTAGCAGAAGCGAAAAACGCTTGAAGGAGAGAACGGATGAACACTTAGCGAAGAACCTGTCGCGATTGCCTAGGGAGGCTGAGCAAAGAGAGCTACGATTAAGAGACGATATGGAGAAGTTGAGAATTCAAAAAAAAGCAGACTCTTGGGACCCTTGACACGAAGATAGATGCGATGATGGAGAGGCGAACTCAGGCTATCATGAATAGATTGGATGGGCTACTAGGCAGCAAAAAATGGGGAATCGAACTCGGGAGAACCCAGTAGGGAGCCGACGGTGAACTTCAACGAGCAGCACAATAGGAGAAGGACATATGGATCCACTAGAGCAAGGGGTAGTTCATCAGGCTATACCACAGGGGACAATAGACCCCGGGGCCCAAATAACAGAGGAAGTTCAACTGGCAACAGACAGACCTCTAACGAAAGACCAGCGCCAGATACACATGCGACTGGGAGATGTGATTCCAGGAATAGGAGTCATGCGAGCCAAGGAAGAAATAATCCCAGCAAGTCGGACAGGAGGGAAAATCCGGAGCCCTTATCAGGTGGCGAAGATACTCAGGCGGGATATTCGAGAGACGCCGCATCAATGGCCACAGCCTTTGAACCCCTGAACAGGTCCCTGGAAACATTTCTTACGAGGCTGTCAAGGACCAATGAACGAAGTGAAAGGACCAGAAGGATTTTTAAGAAACTTTTTAAGATGCTATAAAGACGAATCTAATGGCTGTATTGATACCTGGATAGAGGTAATGAAACTGCATTTTGAAGAAGAGGACTTGTCAGAAAGACAAGAATGCAGTGCGCGTACCAGCAACTTGGAAGGGACAGCCCTGAACTGCGTGATGGTCAAAAAGCAATACCAGCGGGACACTGCTGAGAAAATCTTTGAAATCTTGTTAAATCGTTTCGGCTCAGGGGTGCAGGGACACCAAGCAATGATGCGCTTCGAGAAACGGAATCCACGTGAAGATGAGACGATAAACAAGTTTCTAGACGATCTGGACATGCTGAGAAGGCGTAGCCAACCAGATGAGTCAAACAGAAGGATGAATCTGGCAGTAGCCTCAAATTCATCGATGGTGTGAAGAATGATGAGCTTCGAATAATGTTGGCGACACATTACACGCCACTCTCAACCAATGCGCCGACACCAGAGGAGTTGAGACTCAAGTCAAAAAAAAATCTTTTGCTGAAGCCTCCATCGAGATCTGGATATTCTGAAAACAATTATGGCAATTTTAACAATGGACCAGGAAACCAAGAAAACAACTGGTATAAACCAAGGGACGATATAGACAAGAGACGCTCTTGTGCAAATTGCAGTTCGACGGACCATCGTGTGTCAGCATGCCCAACTTACAAACAGGGCATGAAAGCAATAGGCTGTAGCCTCGAAGATGACGATGCGAGGATTTCATGAGAGGGGTAATTGCGAAATTCGTCCCAATGTGTTTCTTTTGTAACTTGGAGGGTCATTTTAAATCGGATTGTCCACAATTCTGGGATGCTGTGGCAGACATCAAGCATCCAAGGCATGAAGAAGCTTTATCGGGTGTGAAAGCCAGCAAGGCTCGCCTGTTGAGTGAAACGGAGGCACGCAGAAAAGAGAAACGGCAGAGCTGGCAACGAAGAAGATGCAGGCGGTAGCGGAAGTGATACGTGAACCGGAACCGGTGACTGCAGCGGATGACTTCAAGCCGCGAAGGATGCTCTAAACAGAGTCCAGCAGGAATTGGTAATGAAGGAGATCGAACAAAAGGTGAAGCTCGAATTGGAGAGTGAGAAATTTCATGAAACGCTGAAGGCCTTCGAGGCATCAGAAGTCGAAGAAACGAAAGCAGCAAGCAGTTTGAGCATGAAACTAAATATGATCTCCGGGAAGACGTTCGGTATGGTGCCACAGGGAAGTAAAATACAATCGATAATCTCGGTAGCGGGACACCAGGTAATCAGAAATCTCAGTGAACCATCAAAATTCACTTTGATGCATTTGGATACATATTGCATTTGGATACAGATTATCTGAGACAGGTGGAGCCACGCACTGAGTCAAGAGCTGTACGAGCGCTACTGACAACGGGCGGCCCTCGAATAAAAAAACTTCACGGGCGCTACATGGAAGTCTATGGACCATATCAAGTGGTGCTGAACGTGGATGTGATCAGTATCTTCACTAGGGCCTACGTGACGACAGACAGTGACCAAATAGGGCAAATCTATTTGGGTGAAGAATAACTTAAAGTCCGTAGGATAGGTCATGACGCAATGATGGAACAAGACGCGGATAACACTGGATACGAAGCAGATGTGACTGCACATCTGCTCGACACCAACGGGAAGAAAATCGGGGTCACAGGACATCTGGACATAGGAGCGGTAGTGAGCGTGATACCGATAAAAACTTGGGAAAGAATGGGCTTCACGAGGGATGGCCAAATTCCGACGAATCTCCGACTAGCGGCAGCCAATCGAGGAACGATTTACGTAGCCGGAAGGACACCAATAACGGTCCTCCAACGGAGGCCGGGATCTTTGGATGAGCTTCCTGGTGGTAGAGAACTTGGATGAATCCGACCAGTTCATCTTGCGCAGAGATTTTGTCAAGAATTTCGACGTGATGATTGACTTGAACAACGGCCCAATAAGGGTTAGAAACCCGGACCGGAAGTATGTTAAGAAAACAGTTTGTAGGATAATAACAGATGAAAACAAGGTACCAATCTTTTTAGACAAAAAGGTAAAACTACAGCCGGGACAAGCTGTTGTAGAAATTTCCAGATTGAGAAATTTGAATTCGTTAACTGATAGTAAACAGGTTTGTTTGGTACCGAACCCAAATAGTTAAAGTTCAGTGATTTTAGGCCGGAGCTTCTCGGTAACTGGAAACCGACTGTGTGTCAGTATGTTATTGAACACAATGGACACCACGGTTTCAATCCAGCGTGGAAAGAGGCTTGGTTACGCTTTGCCGATAGGACCGACTATGAAGAGACACAAAACTTGAAGAGATATAACGTGAAAGACTGCCCTTATCATGCCTTTAAAGATATAATTTTAAAAAAAATTGAGGAATTAAAATCTATTCATGATTTTCAATGCAATGAAATCCGAAACGGACGATGGCTTGTCGAGCCGCTCGAACTTTCCGGAACGCACCTCTTCATATCAACTAGAATCTGACAAATCGGTTTTGCCAGAAATAGAACACTTAAAAGGGAAAATAGGCGAGGGAGATTTTGAATCATTGCGGGCGGTTTTAAATCGGAACGCGGATGTATGTTCAAAACATAAGGCGGATATCGGTTGTTGTAACTTCGTCGAACACGAAATTGAACTGGAGGAAGGCGCCATTCCCCATAGGGAAGGCGCAAAACGAATGACACCACATAAATTGGAATCGTGGCTAGCGGAGATAGAAATGTTGCTCGAATATGACATGATAGAACCCTCGAAATTGCCGTGGACTTGCGGGGTAGTCATGACAAAAAAGAAAGAGGGCAGCTTAGGTTCTGTTGCGACTTTCGTTATTTGAACGCGGTGACAATTAAAGACGCGTACCCGATACCGCGAATAGACGAAAGCCTCTCGAAACTTGGATACGCCAAATTCTTCGCCACTCTGGACTTGGGTTCGGCCTTCTGGCAGATTCCTCTGCGGAAGAAGGACAGAGATAAGACTGGATTGGGGTTGTACCAGTGTAAGAGGATGCCCTTCGGCTTGTGCAACCCAACGGCCACTTTTCAAAGTCTGATGGCTCAGGCTTTGACCGGAGTGATGAAAAAGTACGGGAACCTTGTGATGTGTTACATGGATGACGTGGTCATAGCAACTCCCACCCTGGAAGACCACATTGATCGGCTAAAGGAGGTAGGAGTTCTTTGGCTGCATGAAAAGAGCATGCTTGAAATGTAAATCATCGAAGTGTGAGATACTCAGAGATTCGATAAAGTATCTAGGGAGAATGGTTGACAGGAATGGCAGTAGAGGCTGTGTTGACATGGATGGCTCCCAGAACGGACACACAACTCTTGAGCTTCCTAGGGTTTGCCAGTTATTACCCTGAGTTCATTAAAGGATATGCAGACAAGGTGTATCCCATGCAGAAGCTGATGCGCATCAAAGGAAAGAAGTTCGAATGGAGCGATGAAGCTCAAGCTGCCTTCGAGAACATAAAGCGGGAACTGTGCGAAGCGCTAGTGCTAGGCATGCCTACAGAAAAGGGCATGTATGTTCTTGACAAGACGCATCAGTAGTAGCCATCTCACGAATACTGCATCAGGAGCAGGAATGGAATGGAAGAACTGTTCTCCGTCGCATTGCATATGGCAGTGAGGTGTTAAGTGACACTGAGATGAAATATGGTGCACCGAAAGCAGATATGTTTGCAGTGGTCACATTTGTGGAAAAGTACCGCGCATACTTGGGGAGCGCTCCCTTTAAGTTACGCGTGGACAACAGAGCGTTATCCTGGTTGAAGACATACTCGATGGATCAGAGTTTTATTGGTAGATGGATAGTGAGATTAGATGGCTACCACATGATAATCGAGCACAGGATGCGTGACAAACACCAGAATGCTGACAGCCTCACCAAGAAGACCGAGTTCTATGAAAGATTGGAACAGAAGCAAACCAATCAGGCAGAAATCAAGGAAGGGTTCTCGTTTCTGGACAAAGAGACTTACGAAGCGCTTCCCTTGACGAGATGGTTGGATAAGTCTGGACATCCAATTCCAGGACATCCTGAGTTACCTGTAGATAAAGCAGCCGAGATAAAGATTCTATCCAAGATGGACCCGGTACCCTTGGATCTGTTGCTGCGCTCAAACCTGGTCCAGTAGGAATTCTCTCGCATGAACATAAACAGCCGCTCATTATTGGATAAAACGGTGCAGGTCACACCACAAGTGATGCGGATGCTGGTTGGATTGTTGGAGAGAGAAGTGACCAGAGATGATCCCGAGTGGACAGCTGCTATGGCATCACTGACAGTCTGTAAGAAGGTGAAGATCATGCCGTCAAGACGACAACACAAAGAAAATGAAAGGGTTTGTAGGACTATAGTTCAGCAACTAGTGTCCTCGATACCCCAAAACGTCTTGAACAGCACATCATACAAACGGAAAGAACAGGGGAACGATACGCAAAAGAAAACCGTTACCTTTGAGGACCAGGATAAGGAAGGCGAGAATGTTGAACGAAACCTGGGGCAAAATTGTTTGTCCGGTTAGACGAACAGCAAGAAGAGCCGGCGAGTTCAGGATCAACACCCGGGACAAGAAAGTTTGTCCGGGAAGTCTGATGTAGATGAAAAAGTTCCTGATGGGAAACAGGACCTGGAGAGTAACATTTTGTCCGGGGAGTTCAGATGGATGCGAAGAACGCTCAGAACTGATCCGGAGGAGAGAACGTGCTCTGTCGCGGACTCTTCAATGGATGACAACTCCCGGAATTCGGGGATTGACACCTATTCAGACAGGAATTCGAGATCAGGATCAGACACGTCAGAGCTAGCGATACACTATTAGGGAAAACTCGAGCAAGGGATCTAGATAGGGAGGTGTATCAAGACCCTGACAGTGATCGCTACCTCATACCAGGTGAAAGAGTCTTTGACAACGCAGCAGATGATCTGGAAACAATAGCAGTATCGAGACGTTCGATAAGCTTTTTGCCGCAAAAAGCGGTAGTCAGGACTGATCTTCAACCGTTCAAACAAGAAACACAACCATTGGCGAAGATTTGGTGCGTTAAGACGGAAGATGACACGCATCAGCCAGATGAAATGAATTGTCAGATGAGGGTCATGAATACGTACTTGAAGGCGAGATACAGACTCTCGGACCTACTAAGAGCACAGAGAAATGACCGCATGACGAGCAACCTGAACAGGTGGATTGAAGATGGAGCTCTGGACAAAGGCGATCTTGAGGAAGACAGTTATCGCATTCTGAGACAGTACTTTATGCAGAAAGAGGGAAGGTTATATCTGAACAAGGACGGGGTCGTGTCTTGCAAGAGAAGAGAAGAGGACAAAGTCCTGTACGAATACAATGCGATAGTGTTGCCGCAACTCTATCAAACAGAACTTTTATTCAGGTCACATGATCAGATGGGCCATCAGGGAATTGACAAAGTGTACCAGAGGATCTTGAAACGCTTTGAGTGGTCTGGAACGGAAAAGGCATGTGAGAAGTGGGTAACAGCATGTCTGTCACGCCAACAGGTCAATGATCCAAGGAAGTTGCGATTTCCCTTGCAGTCGATCGAGTCATCTGAATTTAACGAGGTGGTACAGATTGATCACCAAAAGATATACATGACAGACAGTGGTTATAATCAAGACTTAGTCATGATAGATCACTTCACGAAGTATGCAGAGGCCGTGCCCTGCATAACTGCCTAAGCAGAAGAGACTTGCGATCACCTAATCAACACGTGGATAGCAAGACATGGTTGTCCGATAACGTTTCAATCGGATAACGGAACAGCCTTCGTGGGAGAACTTTCGAAAGAGCTCATGCGACGTTCGCAGGTGGCTCAGGCCCACTCCACGACATACTATCCCCAGACGAATGGCTTGGTGGAAAGGCAAAATAGAATGTTAGTGTCGATGCTGAGGGTATATTGTTCCAGGTACATGACCGATTGAGACAGATATCATCCACATGGGAGCTTACAATAGCACGCTACACTCCACCACCGGAGTTAGTCCACATATGATGCTAACTGGATACGAGAAGTCTTTGCCCTTGACTTTCTTTTACCCGGAGTATGAGGGGAAGAAAACATCACCACAAGTCTATGTAAATGATGTGATTAGACGTCAACAAGAGTTAAATGACTTGTGTAGACGGAACACTCAGCAGGCACAGACAAGGCAGAGGAAAAGATTCGATAAGAATGCGGCTGGTGCAAAAGTTTACTCGGTAATAGACTACGTATGGGTATTTCAGAACGTTATACCACCGAAAGGAACGAAAAAGCTCCTAAAAAAGTGGGGGGACTTCATGATTACAGAAGTGCACCAGGAGGGACAATTTTAAAGATTGAGTACAGGCAGATCCGCTCACTACGAGAATATCAAGCCACGCAATCCATCGACAGAGGACTGGTGTATACCTGCAGACATGGAAGAGGTGGATTATCTGATGATGGACCCTGCTTGTGAGGTCAAAGAGAAGGGCACCAGGTAAAAGAACGATGGAAGTGAGGTCGTAGAGGAAGGAACAAGTCCACCACTGGACCTAGATCCCAACAAGGTGATCGAAGCAGATGGAGAAACCTTACCCTACGCAGAGGAGGACTGGCAAGACCCCGAACAAATGGGGGTCCCCAAGAATTTGGAACCGGATCTTCCATTTACGATACAGACTCGACAGAGTAACAGGACAAGACTCACGAAGAACTATAATCCTTACGGAGACGACTTCGTAGTGGACAGGATAGATCTAAGGAAGATATTGGAACATGTAGTGGGTCTAGAAGAAATAACCGTGTCACAGGATATTGACATAGTCGATGATCACGACGAGGAGTCGGTCGATGACCGGTCCGAGCCCGAGGTTGAATTCGACGACGAGCAACAGCAGGCATACGAACAAGATTTGTCGAATTTGCGTGTCTTGGAATGGCTGAACGAAATGACGTCGGACCCAAAGGAGACCAGTGTCACGATTCAAGATGTAGATCGTGGAAGCATGAAATACGTAAAAACCGAAAGGGATGATCCCTCCTGGGCTGCCCATGAAGGTTTATTACTCGTTCCGGCTTCCAACCTCGATTTGATATCCGGTATGCGATGGGAAAAAGCAAGAACAAAAACACAACAACAATAGTTGCGATAGAATTAACGACGAGAAAATAACGAGATACAACTGGGGATTATCAGAGACCGCTCCGAGTTGTAACGATTGTGTCGCTACAATCGTTACAGAGCAATTCACGCAAACGGTGAAGGGTGTTGGGACAGTGTGTGTCCAGCCTTCTGCAAAGGAGATAAGAACGTTATTTCCCCGGATTGCAGAATCCGGAGGTGTCTCGAGACCTGAACTCAAACTATTTTATACAAATTTTTAGCTTCCTGGTAATGTCCTGAGTTGAATTTATTTGATATCCAGATTCATTTTCAGATAAAGAGAAGCTAGGAGTTGAGGGAAAGGGTTGATCCATCTTCGATGGAGATGATGATTTTTATCTACTGAACAAAAACAAAAGTAATATAATAAATAGTAGGAGCCCTGTTTTTAGGAGTGACCTCGTGGTCTGGGGATACTGGGACCCAGCGATGAGCTCACTATTCGTGCATATAGTTAAGTTGATTTGAGTGTTTTGACCGAAGCCGAAAGCAGTAAAGTTTTTGTCGACCCGATGTTAGGAAAACCACCAAAAGAACTGGCTTTGGCAGAGACGGTGAAAAGCATGTAGAGCTGTGTTTAGACGCTAGCCAGTCGTTTTAGAACCTAGGTTTATTTTCCGTCGATATATACTTCCCGGCGAATGTTACACGACACAAGCGTGAGTCCCAAACAGAGTTAAAAGTTACTAGAAGCGGTCGATTTTTGCCATCGCTGAATATCCCAAGACGATGACAGTCACGAACTGGACATTTAATTCCAAGGTCACTAATGACATTAGCAACGCTGGTTTTATCTTCCAGTTGTCGCTCTAAGGAAGACTAATTTGTGCTTTTTTTAACAACCAATAACCTTAACAACCAATGTTTTTAACAACCAATTTGTATTCATAGTCTGGATTATTCTCTCCGAGTGGACGATAAGGAACAGAAAAAGGTTTGGTAACGACATAGCCTAATTGTTGTGATAAACTTATTAAATAGTTTCCGGTTTGATATGTCACAAGCAAAAGCTTCTAGATGTGGACCATGCAACAAACTAGTGAAGGACAACGACTCAACTGCTATAGGATGTAAAAAATGCAGCGCGTGGTTCCATGGGCAATGTGTTGGATTGTCTCCTGATGATGTAGCTACAATGGGCAAATTTCGAGGATGCTTCTGGCTGTGCTCTGGCTGCCTTGAGGGGAACATCTTCACATCCCAAGCTAAGTTTGAACTGATTATTCAAAGACAAGAAAGCTTAATCGAAATTACAAAAAGCAATAAAGAAACTGTTGAAAATGTTGATGCAACCAAGACAACATCATCGAATGTACCGGTTAATAGTCGTATTAATAACAGTCACCGGGCCAACACATGTGAAAACGAGATAATCATCGACGGAGTCTGCGAAGACAACGGTCAGTTTACATCCAATATAGAGGCCGAAGAAGCCAAAGTGGCCGAAATTTTTGATCATAGAGGCGAAAAAAATCTCAGTATCTGCCATATGTATAGACTTGGTAAAGCTAATTCCTAACAACGAAGACCGCGTCCTTTACTTGTTCGTCTGTCATCCGAATGGAATGCTAAAAAATGCCTAGCAAAATCTTAAAAATGGAAGAACTTCAAAGAAAAGATTTTCATATCGAAGTCCCCAAACCAAGAAGAACAGATTCTGAAACGTAAAATCTTCAAGAAACGGTACGACTTGATTAACAATGAAAAAATTCCACGCGATGAGCTAAAAATTCGTGGTCTGACCCTCGAACGAAATGGTATCAAGATCAATCTTGACTGACTACAATCAAAATTATGCCTTATCAACGCACAAAGTCTCTTGAGCCTAAATCAGCGTCTGAAGTTAATCAATTTTCTTTCTTTACATTCTCCTGATATTGTGTTCATTACTGAAACTTGGCTTAAACCAGAAGTTACTGATCCCGAAATTTTTCCTATGAATTCTCCCTATTCGGTTATTGCTCGAAAAGACCGCACTTCTGGAGAACACGGAGGTGTTCTCATTGCTACAAAAAATAATTTTGCTTTAAATTATTCAATTCTATCATACGATGCAAATTACTGCATCGGACTTTCAATATATTCGGGTGCAGTTAATCATATTTTCCTCCTAATTGACAACCCCCCCCCCGCTTCGTCGCAGTTTCGGATACCTGCCAAAATGCTTACTGATTCAAATTGTTACTTTAACTCCAAATTGATTAATGGTTCTAGTTCGTACACAATCTTAGGTGACCTAAATCTGCCTGATATCTATTGGGCATCTTCTGATGGAGGCTGTGATTACTCAAAACTGTTCCTAGAAGTTATTTAGGATCATAGCTCAATGCCACTTATATATGAACCCACACATCGCTCAGGCAACACTCTTGATATCATTCAAACTTCGCACACAGAATTGTTCACTGCATTTGTAAATGAAGTGCTTTACTCAGACCATTTTCCTTTATTTGCTTTTTTTACCATTCCTGAAGTAGCGCCTACTGTGATTGGGAATTTTACGAAATCCTCTCTATCTAAATCATCTTTCTCTCATTCGATCTTCAATAGTAACATCAGCCCTTGCTTTACCAAACTCATTGTGGAACAAAAGTTATTCCATATCCACCACTAATGATTATGTAGATAGCTGGTACGCTCAGATCAATCATGCAATTCTTTTATCATGCGCACATAAAACTAAAAGACGCCAGCAACTTCCCTATTATTATTCGTCGCATACAGTTCATTTACTGAATAAGCACCATTCCATATCTAAACGGACAGCCAACACAAATCATTTAGCTTCGATCCAACAAGACCTTAACAATTCAATCGAAGCTTGTCTCCTTGAATCTTTAAGACCATGATTGCTTTAAATACCTTCGATCTTTTACCAATAGGAAACTACCAAACCAAATGCACTGGATGAATAGAAAAGCATCCACTTCTATTGAAATAGCCATTCTTTTGAACGATTACTTCTGTTCACTGTTTCTAGAAAGGCACGAAATTCAAATCCTACAACCCGAAAAACCCACCATTTTTCTATCCGATCTCCATGTCAACCTTAAAAAGGTCGAGAAAGCTCTCGAATTTGCTTAAACTTCTTGTATTACCAACGACCGCCTCCCAACCTTTATTCTTAACTGCTGCAGTGAATTAATATCTCCTCTAGTCGTGCAGCCCTTTGTCAAGGTTTTGGAAACTAAAACGTGGCCAGAACTTTGGAAATGTGCGTTTATTACGCCAATTCTTAAATATAGTAATCCCGAAAATGTTGAAAATTATCGCCCCATTAGCATATTGCCTCAATTATCGATTATTCTGGAGATAATGATCTTCGATTTCGTTTATCCTAAAATTCGGGCTAAAAATACACCTGCTCAACATGGTTTTATGATCAAGCGATCGACTGTTACTCAGTTTCCTGAGTACTTAGATCAGATTTATAACGACGTCGAGGCAAAAAACGAATGTCTTTCTGTGTACTTCGATTTTCGCAAGGTTTTTGATCAAGTTCCTCATCATATACTTATTTTGAAACTCGGTAGTTTAGGCGTTGACATTAGCTTTCTTGAATTTTTTGCTTACTATCTCACAAACCGCACGCAAATTGTCTTAATTAACAATGAAGCATCTCCAAAAGGCCATGTAACAAGTGGTGTTCCGCAAGGAAGTGTACTCGGCCCTTTGCTATTTATACTCTTCATTAATGACACGCCAGCTGTCTTGAAAACCTCTAATTGCTTTCTGTTTGCTGATGACAGCAAACTCTATTAAAAATATGACTTTTCCTTAGTTCAAATAGACATTGATCTATTTATCAATTGGACGCTTGAAAACGAAATGACATTTAATTCTGATAAATGCAAAGTTATTTGTTTTAACTCTCAACTTCCCCCAAATCTACTCTTTGCCTTACTGATTACCTAATTCCGTTAGTTTCATCTATCAAAGATCTCGGAGTAACGATATCTAGTGATTTAAAGTGGGATATCCACATTAAAACCAAACTGGTCGCAGTTAACAAAGCTTTCCAGTTCTTAAAACATTCAATCCCTTATGGAGTATCCATGAGAACCAAATTCAAATATTACCAGCTATGTATTATGAGTAATTTATTATACGGTAACCAGGTCTGGTTTCCATCTTTAACATATCGCCGCAAACTAGAATTATTTAACAGAAAATGTTTGAAATGGTTAACGGGAGTGAACGACTATACAGAACAACTTAGAAAAACGAATTCCTTGCCAATTTCCTTCCCTATAGCTTTACATGATATGTGTTTTCCTAATCGAGTCCTGACTGATCAATTTGATTTCAACCTTTACAGATACATAAATTTTACCTTTGCAGCCAAAGACCTTCGCAATAGCTCACGACCTAAGCTTTCAACAACCCAGAATTGTCGACTCTTCTTTACAGAGCAATTTTTCTTCTTTCGCGTCTGTCGGTATGCCAACATGATTTCAGCAAACAACATAGCCGACATTTTCTCATCGCCTGAAACTTTCAAAGCAAAATTGAAAATCTATCTGAAAAATAGAATTGATATGTTCAACTTAACTCTTGTTCAATGCTACTTTGTTGCCATTGCATAAATTGCCGTTCGTGATGTCTTGTGTACATAATCATACCGTTTCTTTTGTTTGATGCCTTTATATTTTAAAGGGAATAAATTCTTTTAGTAGTAGTAGTAGTAGACATTTTCTGCAAGTGTCGTCAGATTTCGGGAATTGGTTACATCAGCACCGTCTTCACTTGGTTCCCATAATTGGGAAACCAATTCTACACTCAGGTCAAGCTTGTCGTTTATCCCTTTGAGCGCGGATGAACTACTTGATTTTCAGGGTTTCTGACATGTTTTTCTCGACAAATAGTTTCAATGAATGAGGACCAGACTTATCTTTGAGAAGTTGTTTTGCTGTAGTAAGGCAATTTTAGCATCATGACCGGCAGGACTGTTCACGATTAATCCGCGCCGAGCGGATGCTCATAATAACGCCCTTAAAAGTCCCTAACCGCCGGGGCGGAAGGGTAGCTCGGAACGCGGAAGCCTTCCGGATTCCCGTGAATAGCTTTTTAACCTAGTTAACACCGAAAATTCACGTTCCAGGAAGGGTGGGGAGATTGGCCGTCCCCTCGTTCCCTGAGAGGTCTGTGACCAAAAACATTTAAAAATATACAAGAAAACAAACAAAAAGTAGTATAATACCAAAGAAAAAAAATGGAAAATAACCGAAAAACCCAAAAACAGTAAAAAAAAAAGGATAAAATCATTAGAAATCATCTCCCCAGACGAGATGTGATCAGACCCTGCCGATCAGACTGTTCGGCAGGATAGATGAAACCAGTCTTCACATCGGTCACATTGGAGACCCTTGTCCTTCCGTTTCACTGTGGATGAGCAGTGAGAACAGCAGCTGTTGATGTCGAGCTGGGTAGTCGATCCCGTGAGCCAGTCATGAATCTTAAACTATTTAATAAGTTTATTACAACAATTAGGCTATTGCGACTAGCAAATTGCGACTAGCAATTTCACACTCCCGTTTTTCTACCAACTTTCTCGCGATTATCACTCGAGTCTTCTGATTGCTTTTTCTCGTATTTTTAGTTGTCGCGAGAAACTTGAGCATGAGAGGCTCAATTCGAAATTTTGAAAAATTACTTTTCCGCCCAAAATCAAGATCAAACGTTCAGCTCAAGGTCAAACTTCCAAATATGACCGACTGGCACATAAATAATTATATAACCAAGAAAAGTTGAGTGACTTATACTTGCCTTATAATATTAATTATCATTTTGCAATTAAAGTTTTCATTTTTCATTAAAGATTTTCAGAGCATTATGTTTCTCGGCCGCCCATGTTTGGGCTGAAAATGAGCAATTGTGTCATTTTTGGCTCCCAAGAGGGCCAAATTTCAGGCATTGTAACTTTTTACGGAATAGAGACGCTATTTTTGATGGAAATAGTCACTCAACGATCATTAGAAAATCTAAAGAATAGCTTCGATTCTCAGATCGTTTCTCTCAAATGTACACCAGATCTGCGTCAAATTTTTTCCCGAGATTTGAATCGTAAAATTGAAAATTATATCTCAGCTATCAATAATAATCACAAGTTGGCTCTATCTGGCATCGCAGTCGAAACAATATGTGAGAATATCCATTTAATTATCAACAATGATATCAGGCAAATCAATGAACCACTTCAAAAGCTTCACGTTGAAAATGAGTGTAAGAATTTGTTGAATTTGAACGCGCAACTATCCAGCGAATATTTCCGAAATAGGTCGTGGGGACAAATCATACACGTTGCGAGTGATTTATCATCAGTACATTACAAAATGCAATTAGCAGAATTGTGCAATTATTCGAACGATGAAAAACAATCAAATCCTGAGCTGTTGGATGGGTTGCCTGATTTCACTGTCGAAGTTCAAATAGCAAGTGCTGAACATGACAAAACTTCAACTACAGGGTCAGAAAATTAAAAGAAAAGCCTACCTTTTGTTTGGTAATTTCAATATAATTTAAATGGGATTTTTGTTAGTTGATATGAAAACGTTTGTATAGGTGAAGCGTGCAAAGCTGGCAAAGATCTGTTTTTTTTAGCCCTATAACTCAAGCCCCCCGATAAATCGAGTTTTTATTTGAAAAAGATTAATCTATCTGTCTATACTATATTTAAATGCATGTGACAGCTATTTCCCCAGGTTTATTTTCAATTTTGCATGTTTAACGAAAGAATTTCTGCACGTTTAAGCTTTATCGTATATTGCAATGATTATGTTTTTTTTTTCGATTTTCCAGTTCATTAAAGCTGGGCCCATTGAAAGGGCGAAATTTAGTGTAATGTCATTTTTTTTTTAATTCTAGGGATAAATTATTTTTGTTCTTGTATTGGTTCCAACATTTATGACCCTGTCCAATAAATCTCATTTGATGCATATTATGTTATAATGTTTTGCCATGTTATGATTTTCTTAATTTAAATTTTTGTTCTTAGTTAGTACGAACCTTCTTTTTTCCTATCTACGTCGTAAATATTGATGCCACTTTTAGGGCTACTTAACGGCTTTTTTCTTAGTATGTGCTTTGACATTCAACTAGTAATAAGTTGACACATTTGATGCTTTTTTAATTCATCAAATGAACCGAAACAACTGATTTGTTTCAAACAACATCACAATTATCAAAACTCGATTTCAGAAATTTTCGAGCTCAATATATCTGGCAATTTTTTGAAATGCATTTTTAAAACATAATGTGGCTTTATGCTTTGCGATATGTTACATGCAAATTAGTGTAGATGCCTTTAGTTTGTTCTATTCCAAATTATTACTTACAAAATTGAATCTATTTGTCATTGGTGCCATTTTGCTGAATTGCATTGGCAAATTGTTAGCATATGTAGCTGCTTTATTCTTGACTGGCATTTGTCGGTTGTTAAGCTTGCTAGGCTGAGTGGATAGTGCGTGAGACTCAAAATCTCTCGATTGCAGTAGGTTGCAGATTCGCAGCCGACGGCGTATCCTTAAATTCGCCCCGAAAGCTTTCAGGATAGCGGTTGCAGCGGCACTGAGAGACACGCTCATATCAATACTGGACTCTCCAGACTCGAAAATCGCTTGGCTCCGTCTTTTCGTTTTCCCAACTCTATGTCTGCAAGCTCCGTTGAGAGGGGGAAAAAGCCATAAACAGTCACTTGCTACCCAAGTGAACAACCGAATCACGATATTCATGCAGAACCGAGACCTTGTCGATCTGAAACCCCGCACATAATCCAAGCAAAGTTCCAACCAACAAACAGACGTTGAACAATTAATGAAATGAGTGAGCGAGAAACTCGACGAAGGTGATGTGAAAGGTGCTGTCCGACTGGCCAGTTCCGACAACGGCGCCCTCGAACCATCTGAAGAGATCTTGAGCAAGCTGAGAGAAAAATACCCTCCCAGACCACTAGAACGACTAGTTTTCCCAGAAGACGAAAGTCTGCCGTTCCAAGCCAGCGAGATCCAAGTGCTCATGGCATTGAGATCTTTTCCCGTGGGGTCAGCTGTTGGGCTATCTGGCCTGAGGCCCCAGCATTTGAAAGACATCACGAGCCACAAAGCAAATGGTGACCTTCATCGACTAATGTCCTCACTGACTTCTTTCAATAATCTTCTCCTTCGCGCAAAAGTTCCGACAATAATCTAGCGCTAAAGTTTCTAGCGCTACGAAAGAAATTAACCGATGTCAGACCGATAGCCGTAGGAGACACTTTAAGGAGACTTGCTGCGAAAACCGGATGCGAAGCAATAACAGCAAAAGCAAAGTCTCTTTTCGGGAACCTCCAACTAGGCTGCTGCACCCCGTCTGGAGCCGAGGCATTAGCTCATGCAACTCGAGCGTTCTGCTACACGGCTACCGAACAAGAAGTGTTAGTGAAACTGGACTTTGCCAACGCCTTCAACGCTATCAGAAGGGACAAAACTGCAGAATCCATTAACCGAGAAATACCAGAACTTCTTCATTCTTCAAACTGTGCTACTCGGAAGACAGCATCCTATCGTTCGGCGATTTCTCCCTACCATCGTCTGAAGGATGACAACAAGGAGACCCCGTAGCAGGTTTTGGATTCAGCTCGACAATTCACCCCGGTTTAGACGCCATAAAACCCCGCTTCAAACAAGGGTATCTGGACGACATATCAATGGGAGACAACTGGACAGTTGTTCTGACCGAACTGCGGGAGTTCATCGAGCTCGCAACGTCCCTAGGACTCTCACTAAACGCCAACAAAAGCGAGATGACCATTTTGGAACCCAACACCAGCCTCAGTGATGACATCATCCGCGAGTTCAATGATCTGTTACCAAGCCTTACCGTCACGAAATTATGCGACCTTGAGATACTGGGAGCACCGATTGGCCAAGAAGCGCGAGACGGCGTGTTGAACGAGAAACTGATTTCTCTGAAGACTATGCAAACGAATGGAATATGTAGACGCCCACGAAGCATTTTACCTCATCAAAAACTGTCTGTTTATTCCGAAACTGCTCTATACTCTTCGCACCGCGCCAACGTTTAGAAGGTCAGATATCCTGACTCTTTTTGATGAAGCAATCCGATCCACGCTACAAACAGTACTGAACGTCCACTTAGACGAACAAACTTGGCAACAACTCACCCTGCCCGTTAAATGCGCAGGAATGGGCATACACAATGTAACAGAACTGTCAACCCTGCTTTTCTATCCTCTGTTAGTAAATCCCGAGCTCTTGTCGAGTCAATAATCAAAACAGGATTGGCTGAAACTGATGTACTAGAAGCAGCTGACAAATAGTGGCTACTTGTGGGAGAAGATGAAACTGCATCGGACAGCGACGATCAGAAGGAACAGAAAAAGTGGTATCAATGTATTGCTGAAAATCGTCTGAGGGAACTCGAGAACGTCTCCACTGAACAAGACAATGTCCGGTTGCAAGGAGCAAAATGTCGAGGATCCAGTGACTGGATCAACACTCTGCCATCATCCACTCTGAAACTAAAATTAACACACGAACAGTTCCGTCTTGCTTCTTCGTTACGCCTTGGCGCCAATATTTCATCACCCTACACATGTGTATGCGGGGCCCAAGCTGACGTTAAAGGCATTCATGCTCTCTCCTGTGCTAAAAGCAGCAGTCGCAATTACCCCACGGAAGGGAAAAACGTGGCTAAGTATGCAAATGCAACCCCAATGAAAAATCTTATAGGGAGTAACTGCAACAATGTATTTGCTTTTCATATATGTACCTTATATGCTGTATAAAATACAAAGTGTTAAATTTTTGCGCATCGTTCTTTACCCCTCAAAAACTTTACCCAAATAAAACGATGTTTGCGTCAATTCGTTATGGAATGACTAGATTTCCTGCCGACGCTATAACTCGACGAAATATATTGCGAGTCATTCATCCCAATTTAAACTATTGCGTCAAAAAAGTCTCAATTTCAAACTCCTAGAAGTTTGCAAATATTGACCCTTGGTGAAAAATATTTTGAG